>NC_133371.1:28374140-28405112 GCF_049309525.1 Garra rufa
TAACACCAACTCAAGTGACTGTAAAAGTACGTTTGTTTCTCTGTCCGAGGTTCTGAAAGCGGATCACGTGACGCCACTGCCTCATTCAGCAGTGAGCGCGCGCACTGGTTTAGAGAGAATTTCACGTGAGAACGCGACAAACCATCACTCGCATACACTGTAGCCTAATTCTCTGCGCTCACTGCGCCACAGAAGAGGCAACGGGTGGCATTTTTGTACCTTTTTCCCAAGCCCGAGCGCGTTCGACAACACTACGATGGTAGACTTTGGCATTCTTCGTTTTTCTCTGCGCTTCTTCCCTACTTCATGCCAAGGCGGTGATTGCAGTGGATGGGCAGAACGTGCCAGGCTTCGTTTCTAATCCAGAAAGTGCCCGTCTGCTCGGGGATATCGCGCTAAGAAGATGTAAGGACCAAAACAAGCCGTTACCCCCCCAAAACCAGCATCTTCTTCACAAAAATGCAGAAGGGAATTCGACTTAATGATGGTCATGTCACCTACCTGGGTCTTTTGGCAAAGAAAGATGGCACGAGGCGAGGCTGCTTAAGCAAAAAGAGCTCCGACAACACAAAATGGCACACCAAGTGGTTTGCTCTCTTGCAAAATATGCTTTTTTATTTTGAGAGCGAGTCCAGTTCGCGACCCTCGGGATTATACCTGTTGGAGGGATGTGTGTGTGACAGGTCGCCCTCACCCAAACCTTCACTGTCAGCCAAGGAGTGCTTAGAAAAACAGGTACGAAACAAACGGAATGACAACTTTGCTTCATACTTCTGTGTGTAGAGCGTTAGAATAGAGTTACTTTTGGGGTAAGGCAACTGAAATGCTCATTGTGTTTTCAGCCAGCAGCGACTGGGGGTTTGTTTTATGCGTAAAGATGATGAGCATGCGCCCGAGACAACCAACAATTTTACCACCAGGCAGCATCTGCTGCTTTGCTCAGTCCTCGGAGATTTTTGCAACTGATATCTCGGGTATTTGTTCAATAGTTGTTGAATTATTTCTTGGAAATGAGCATCTTTTCTGCAAGATAACATTACTGAACGAAGCCATCGTATATGTTACATAATATGCGTACTGACAGATTCCTTGTGGTTACATAAATTATAGGGTAAATGAATTACAAATATTAGCTATATGTTTATGTTCTTTGTCAAAACGTATGTGCTCACCCTCATGTAGTTTCAACCCTGTATGACTTACTTTCGTCTGTGGAACTCGGAAAGAAAGCTTCAGTCACCATTCACTTTCATTGTATTGAACAAGATACAATGAAAGCGAATGGTGACTGATACTGTGAGTCCGTAACATTATGCATAGCATCTCATTTGTGTGTCACAGAATGTATAACAACATTAAGGAGAGGGAATGACAGAATTATTAGTACTTTATGCAGAAAACGTGTTTGTCCGTAGGTATACCGCTAATGGCAGTCAACAGTTTAACGATTTAAGTTTAGTGTCTTTCACCGTTTGATATCCGTTCGGCTTTCCAGGAAATAGGATGTTATTTATCAGCGTTTCTCCTCAGAGACGTTTTAAGTTTCGACTGTTCCGCTCTCTGCTTCACACAAGAGAGAAAATGACGCTAGAGAAGCACTTTATAAACCTCAGAGTCGCCATCATGCGGAAAACTGGCGTAGAATCGCAGTCTGTTTGACGTATTGATTTAATTCCCGCGCTGATATTAATAGCATCCTACCTTGGCAACTGCGTCTTCACAACGTGTTTAATAACAAATCGTTCCCAAAACTGAACTTTATGTTCACAAGACGCCGTTTGGCCGTCTGAAAAGGTGTTGTGCAGCATTTAGTGTTCTTTCTTCGTGTTATTGTGATCCAGCTGACAGCTGCTGATTAGGCTGAACCTTGTGACTCCTTCAAAGATGGCATAGCATCAAGTATTTTGTAGTATGTTTTATCACTGAAACATCGTATTATAACTTATAATACTTATCATCTTACCACAAAATAGCTTTATGCTTCTATAAAAACGTGTAGATGTAAATTAAAGGCACACTCCAACTTGTTTAGAGATTAGAAATGGATAATGGACAAGTGTGATTAAAATGTTATCACTTGCCTGAGGAAAGCTGCTCTATTCTACATGGATTGAGTGGTCTTCTAATGGAGGCCACCATGTTGAGATCACATGACCTACCATGTCTGCCCACTTTTTCAGGGGTCTCAGTTACGGAAGTAACTATTTTTCATAGTTTTTCATAGGACACAAACCATACCAGCCAGCTACGAGATTTATCACAACTGTACAAACATTTGATCCGAAGCAAAAAATGGACTGATTTAAAATGTTGATTATATAGAGACAGTGTAATTATGTTTATTGCAAAATATGCACATATATGTGACCCTGAACCACAAAACCAGTCATAAGGGTAAATAATGTAATAATTAAGCTTTCCATTGATGTGTGGTTTGTTATGATAAGAGAATATTTGGCCAAGATACAACTATTTTGAAAATCTGGAATCTGTGGGTGCAAAAAAAATTAAATATTGAGAATATCACCTTTAAAGTTGTTTAAATTAAGTTCTTGGCAATGCATATTACTAATCAAAAATTAGGTTTTGATATATTTACAGTAGGAAACTTACGAAATATCTTCATGGAACACAAACTTTACTTAATATCTTAATGATTTTTTGGCATAAAAGATCAAATTTGACCCATGCAATGTATTTTGGGCTATTGCTACAAATGCTACTTAAGACTGGTTTTGTGGACCAGGGTCACATATACAAATATTAAATAATTTGACACCACTCGATCATGTCCTGTTTGTTGTAATTTTCTGATTGGTGGGTTTTCTTTCAGAATTATGGGTAATGTAGTTTTTCACCAAGAATTCAAGAATTCCTGTGCTCAACACGATTATTTAAAAAAAAAAAAAATCTGTGGGAATAATGTGAGCTGCATCAACAAAAACAATTAACAGCCTTGTATCTCACAGCAGATATGTCTTTAAATGTTTATAAGTTATTGTTAAATCAGCTCCCCATTTAAGAAAATGAACTGGTTACTAATAACAACAATAACAGCACTAATAATAAAACACTTTTCCAGTGTCTACAAACTATAAACATGAAATCATCATGGTGATCCGCATGCGTGATCCACCAGACAGCCCCAAAACAAAATCAGTACGAGTGGAAAAATAAAATGTCCACTCAAGCGGTCCATGTTGAAGTGATGACCCGCAGCTCGACAGAGCGAGGACAAACGGCAGGACGTCAAGTGGTGGCCATGGCCAGCACACCACCAAATGTCTCCGTCTAAGACAGCCGCACTGCATTATACAAGGAGAGAGCTCGCGACATACTGCGCACCAGCATGAACCCCCAACAATGCACAAAATTTGTTGGGATGGAGTCCAAGAATGTGGACTTTATAGATGCGTGCATGAAGTAAATAATAAATATTAACACACAGGCGCAAATAAACAGTGTGAACCTGTAGGTGTCAGTATGAAATCCAGCAAAATCTAAACTAGCGTACCTTTAATTTAGGATAGTTTATCAGTTGATCCTGAAACAAATCTTTGAAAAGCTCCATCAGTTGTTGTTTTTTTGTTTGTTTTACAAGCACGACTTTTGACTACTAGCCAAAGATGGAAACTGACGTGGCTGAAGATGTTTTACCTTAGTTAAACCTGCCTGGCTGTGTCTTCAGCCTGCAGTGCTTATCTCTGTGTGTAAGGACTGCAATTCAACGTGAGTCTAGGACCTTCCTGTGAACAGCTGTCCCTGTGCTGACAAAGCAGGATGCGGCATGGAGTTGGATGCTGTGCATGTCTGTCATCCTCTAAAGAACAGAGCGTAGTTCGAGCGACGTTACCTCACGATCAACAACCCAGTGTTTGATAGAGTCATGCACGCTTCACTCTTTATATGAATAACCTCATTCAGTGTAACTCATTTGCATAAATAATTTTACACTGGCAAGCTTTGGGTTTTCACCGAAAAGGAAATAATGTTTGATGTCTGCTTTACTGGCAGTACTTGCTTTAAGCAGAGCAATCAGTGTAGATGCTTTTATTGGTCTTTTATTGGTGTACATAGACGTATTTACATATTTTTTGAAACAGATAGCAAGTTACATAATAATGATGCATTACTATTGCTCACAATTTATGTGTCTCGAGTAAGCACGCTTCTTTTTTCTTATTTGACTTCAGTAATTTAATTTCAACTGCTTAATTTTTAAAATGTCAGGGTCTTAAAGGGATAGTTCACCCAAAAATAAAATTTCAGTCATTATTTACTCACCCTCTTGTGAGTAAATAAAACCCTCATATATTTGATGAAATCTGACAGCTTTCTGACCATAGACAGTAAAGCAAACTATCACATTCAAGGCCCAGAAAGGTCCTAAGTACATCGTCAAAACAGTCCATATGACATCAGTGGTTCAACCTTAATGTTATGAAGCTACAAGAATAGTTTTTGTCTTGGTACTTCGTACTCTTGTGAAAGTCAAAGATTGACACAGAAGAGAAGAAATTGTTGAATAAAGTAGTTTTTTTTGTGTGTTCTTTGCGCAAAAAAGTGTTCTTTGTGGCTTAATAATATTACTATTAATATTTTAACAATGTCCTTATAGGGCTGCAACAATTCCTCAAATCTATTTGAGTATTCGAATTACAAAACTCCATCTTTGAATGTTGTTGTGAGTTTGGGTTTATTATAACATTCATCTTGTAATGCAACATGCATTATTTCATCAAATTTGTAAGATAAATCATTTATAAACCTACGCAAACACTAATATTGTTCTCAATATGCTAACTGTTCATCACGATTTCAAAATAAAAGTTTAAACCTTCTGAATTTACACGTTTTGATGTCCACATATTAAAGAATTTACAGTGGCTGTAGCTTTTCTATCATAAAGAAATGGCAAAATATTAAAGATTAAGTGAACATTTGAATTAAATGTAGTTTAGTCAATATTAAACAAAGATTAGATCACACAGTAAAGTGTAAAATCAGTTGCCCTCTGACAGCATTTGTTATCATGCGTAATGTACTTTAGCTCTGTTGTTTATAATGCATTATGTATTTCAACATTTTAGTTCAATAAAACCATATGATTACTTACTTTTGATACTTTATTTGATCTATAAGTATTATTGCCTCATTGCTATTATACAGTGAGGAGAAAAAATTATTTGATCCCCTGATGATTTTGTATGTTTGCCCACCGACTAAGAAATGATCAGTCTGTAATTTTAGTGGTAGGTTTATTTTAACAGTGAGAGACAGAATAACAACTAAAACAGATCCAGAAAAATGCATTTAAAAAGTTATAAATTGATTTGCATTTTAATCAGTGAAATAATTATTTGACCCCTTTGCGAAACATGACTTAGTACTTGGTGGCAATCACAGAGGTCAGACATTTCTTTTAGTTGACCACCAGGTTTGCACACATCTCAGGAGAGATTTTGTCCCACCCCTCTTTGCAGATCCTCTCCAAATCATGGCAACTCGATTTCAGTCTTTCATGGCGTAGTGTGTTACCAATTGTTTTCTTGGTGACTATGGTCCCAGATGCCTTGAGATCATTGACAAGATCCTCCCATGTAGTTCTGGGCTGATTCCTCACCGTTCTCATCATCATTGAAACTGCACAAGGTGAGATCTTTCATGGAGCTCCAGAGTGAGGGAGATTGACAGTTATTTTGTGTTTCTTCCATTTGCGAATAATCGCACCAACTGTTGTCACCTTCTTACCAAGCTGTTTGGCGATGGTCTTGTAGCCCATTCCAGCCTAGTGTAGGTCTACAATCTTGTCCCTGACATCCTTGGACAGCTCTTTGGTCTTGGCCATGGAGAGTTTGGAATTTGATTGATTGATTGCTTCTGTGGACAGGTGTCTTTTATACAGGTAACAAACTGAGATTAGGAGCACTCCCTTTAAGAGAATGCTCCTAATCTCAGTTTTTTACCTGTATAAAAGACACATGGGAGTCAGAAATCTTGCTGATTGATAGACAATCAAATAATTATTTCACTGATTGAAATGCAAATCAATTTATAACTTTCTTAAATGCGTTTTCTGGATTTTTTTTGGTTGTTATTCTGTCTCTTACTGATAAAATAAACCTACCATTAAATTATTGACTTATAAATTTTTTGTCAGTGGGCAAACATACAAAATCAGCAGGGGATTACATTTTTTTTCCCTCAGTGTATATGTATTTTAAGTAATTTTAAAAGCTATTGTTGTCACACACAAGGATGTAGGCAGAGACGGAGGTAAGTATAAAATGATGAAGGTAAGTTTATTAACACAGCAGGTAAGTTGTAAACATTGGCAGAGATGAATGTGACGGTAATGATTCTTATCTGAACAGTCCTGGGTATAGACAGAGACTCCGCGGGAAACATAGAGGGAACCAGAGTCCAAAGTAGTCCAGGGGAGCAGGGCAATCATGGGGTGCGATCTGTAGACCAGACAATGAGTGTCTGGAAGTTCCGGGTATATATAGAGCAGAGGGAAGTGAGGTCAGGTGTGCACAGTCAATAATCAGGTGAGTTGGAACGAGTGGGTGGTGCTTCAGAGGGCGTGGTACGTGTAGGTGACACTCTGACAATTGTTCACTTAGGTCTATTTTTATTACTACAAAAAAAAAAATCAAAATGATCTGATTACTCGATTAATCGTCAGAATAATCGTCAGATTACTCGATTACCAAAATACTTACTACCTTTCTGGATCTTGAACGTGGTAGTTGCAGGGTCAAAAAGCTGTCGTTTTTTTCATCACAAATGTCTTAATTTGTGTTCCGAAGATGAACAAAGGTCTTAAAAGTTTAAAACAATATGAGGGTGAGTACTTAATAACAGAAGTTTAATTTTTGAGTGAACTATCTGTCATATGTAGCCTTATGTTTCTTGTATTTTGCCTTTGTATTTGCACTGTTCTGATTTGCTTTCTCCCTCTGTCTTCCCCCGTCTGTTTGTAATCATTTGGTTTAGTCCTTGTTTAGTCATTATCTGTATCACCTGTGTGTCTTGATTAGTTTGCCTTTATAAGTCTGTCTTTGAGTTGTGTCTTTTGTCGGTCATTTATTGCACTTACGACGTGTGTGGATATTCCCTGTATTTGTGAAGTTGAAGATTAAAAGGATATTTTGTTTATGTTGGTCTCCCGTCTCATCGAACCAGCACTGTCACGTAACAGAATGACCGACCGTAACCGTAGTGCTGAGGAACGGCTGTGGAGCTTGAGGCAGAGCGGCCGGGAGTTGGAGAGGTATGTAGAGGATTTCATTGAGCTTTACCATCAGGTGAGCTGGTCCGACGCCTCTTTCGGATTTGTGTTTCTGTTGGGGTTGGACGAAGAAACTATCCGTTGCGATCTCTCTGGTTATGATGTCCCGTTTGTCGAATTGGTTAATGTCATTCTCTATTTAAACTGCTCCAATTTTGAGATAGAACAAATGGAGAATGACAGTCCTATCCAACTTCCAACCCCCTCAGAAACACATCACATCGCACCAGCTCACCCAACGCCAAGAACCTCTACATACCAATCCAACAGTTCTGACCGCCTGCCTCACCCTGAACACCCAGCGATCCTCCAGAGCTCCATAGTCTTCCTCAGCCCAACACCGCTGGCCACAGCTCCTGATCTCCCGGTCGAGGAGACCGCTATCCCTGATCCCTCAGTCTGGATGGCCAGTGCTCCTGAGTTCCCGGCCGAGATGGCCCAAATTCCTGATTTCCCAGCCGAAATGGCCGCAATCCCTGATTTCCCAGCCGAGATGGCCGTAATTCCTGATTTCCTGGCCGAGATGGCCACAGTTCCTGATTTCCCGGCCGAGATGGCCCCATTTCCTGATTTCCCGGTCAAGATGACCGCAGGTCCTGATTTCCTGGCCGAGATGGCCGAAGTTCCTGATTTCACGGTCAAGATGACCGCAGTTCCTGATTTCCTGGCCGAGATGGCCACAGTTCCTGATTTCCCGGTCGAGATGACCGCAGCTCCTGAGTTCCCGGCCAAGGAGGATATAATGGATCTGATGGACATGGCGATTCCTCAGGAGTTTACAGCGCCTATTCTCTCTCCCAAGTCTCCGCTGGTTCCTCCCAGCCTTCCTGATCCTCCGCTGATCCTGTCCAGCCTTCCTGAACCTCCACTGGTCCTGTCCAGCCTTCCTGAACTTCCGCTGGTTTCGCCCAGCCTTCCTGATCCTCCGCTGGTCCTGTCCAGCCTTCCTGAACTTCCACTGATTCCACCCAGCCTTCCAGTGACTGCGCCGCCAGAGCGCCCTCCAGTGACTGCGCCGCCAGAGCGCCCTCCAGTGACTGCGCCGCCAGAGCGCCCTCCAGTGACTGCGCCGCCAGAGCGCCCTCCAGTGACTGCGCCGCCAGAGCGCCCTCCAGTGACTGCGCCGCCAGAGCGCCCTCCAGTGACTGCGCCGCCAGAGCGCCCTCCAGTGACTGCGCCGCCAGAGCGCCCTCCAGTGACTGCGCCGCCAGAGCGCCCTCCAGTGACTGCGCCGCCAGAGCGCCCTCCAGTGACTGCGCCGCCAGAGCGCCCTCCAGTGACTGCGCCGCCAGAGCGCCCTCCAGTGACTGCGCCGCCAGAGCGCCCTCCAGTGACTGCGCCGCCAGAGCGCCCTCCAGTGACCGCTCGCCCAGAGCTAGCTCCTTCAGTGTCTCCGCTGGAGACGCCCAGCCCTCCTGAATCTCCGCTGGGGTCGTCCAGCCGTCCAGAGCCCGCTCCTCAAGAGCGCCGTCCAGAGTCTCAGCTGGTCTCGTCCTGCCGTCCAGGGCCTCAGCTGATCCCGTCCAGTCTTCCAGAGCCTCAGCTGGTCCAGTCCAGCTGTCCAGAGCCTTCGCTGGTTACACCCAGTCTTCCAGAGCCTCCGCTGGTCCAACCCAGCCTTCCAGAACCTCCCCCCTATGAACCTCTAAATTTCCCGAAGAAAATTTTGGGGGGGGCTACATACCCTTAGTCCACGTGGCCTGGCCAAGGACTGAGGCCAAGGCCACGGGGGCTGCCCAGCCATGGCTCCATGAACTCCTGACCCGGCCATGGCCACTTGAACTGCCTGTCCGGCAGTGGCCGCCTGATCTGCCATGGCCACTTGAACTGCCTGTCCGGCCGTGGCCGCCTGACCCGCCATGGCCCGTCGAACTGCCTGTCCGGCCGTGGCCGACTGATCCGCCATGGCCCCTCGAACTGCCTGTCCGGCCGTGGCCGCCTGATCCGCCATGGCTTCCTGTTCCGCCCTGGAGGCCTTCCCAACCCAGCAAGGTCCTGCCCCGTAACGGCCTCCAGGGCGCCCGGCCCCCCTCCCCGGTGTTTCCATCAGGGGGACGTAATGTCATATGTAGCCTTATGTTTCTTGTATTTTGCCTTTGTGTTTGCACTGTTCTGATTTGGTTTCTCCCTCTGTCTTCCCCCGTCTGTTTGTAATCATTTGGTTTAGTCCTTGTTTAGTCATTATCTGTATCACCTGTGTGTCTTGATTAGTTTGCCTTTATAAGTCTGTCTTTGAGTTGTGTCTTTTGTCGGTCATTTATTTCGCTTACGACGTGTGTGGATATTCCCTGTATTTGTGAAGTTGAAGATTAAAAGGATATTTTGTTTATGTTGGTCTCCCGTCTCATCGAACCAGCACTGTCACGTAACACTATCCCTTTAAATCCCTACATCGAGATGTTTCTTTTCCTGTTTATTCCAGATCCTTCACCTAAAGTCTGTAGACCTAATGAGGTTCTTGTAACCTCTTGTGATCTTAATGTAGTGTTTGTTCCATATTCATATTTAGCATTATACAGTCCTTCTCTTTCTCCAGGTGTGCCAACTCACAGAAACAGGAGCAAAAAAGTGGGACGCTCTATTTAATCTAGAGTTTGGTGGTACACAGGTGCGCAGGTGTATATTTACTTTCTTTTTTAGGAAAATAAATCAGCCCAATTCAGTCTGGGATGCACAGATTATAATTCAAAGACGGGTCTCCGCATCCATTTTAATTTCTAATCAAATTTAGATTTTTTATTTTAGATTGCAGTGTTCATTCTCTAATCTAAAAAAGCACTTACTCAGCACAAAGGTGCTTTCGGGCAATCTGCGTATTGGCGTATTCACCACAAATTTGTGTTTTATTGAAAACCATCCTGCTACCTTTCTCTTCATTGTCATTGTATTTCCATACCAATCACTCTGCTCTACCATTCATTTATTGGCCCTTCTTTAATATATCTGCATTTTAGCCCATGGTTCCTATGGCAACTCCTATTTGCATGAGAAAAAGAGTGGTTGGAGGGATGGTGTGTGTGTGTGTGTGTGTGTGTGTGTGTGTGTGTGTGTGTGTGTGTGTGTGTGTGTGTGTGTTTTGCGGAGCATGTAGCAGTGCGTTGCGCCTCCTTCATTAATGCTAACGCTGTTTGGGCTAAATTTGTCCTGTTCAGTACCTCTGAGGGGTCAGGGCCCATTTATAGCAAAACACTCATCTCTCTTTTGGGAACAGCTGCATTTTTGCAGCTCAACAGAATGAGCGAGTGCATGTAGACTTACTGATGCTTGCTATTTTGGTCTCCTGCAGATTGCACTTGCATTAGCACTCAAGACTGACATAATAATGAAATTTGTCCTTTACAGAGGTGTGCAAACATGAAGAACGATGCAAAAAAATAGAGCATGCAGGCTGTGCATTATGGATTTGGCTCGTAACAGTCACAGGGGATACACTTTTATATTTCTTTACAGGCCATTTCCTTTACCAAAACTGTGGTTTGCTTTGTTTAGCAAAGGCTGACGTGACAGGTAACAGGTTGCAGAATCCAGATATATGGGTGTCTGATGAAAGAATGTGAAAGGACCTGTCTGAACTCATACATTATTCAGCAACTTTGATAATGTGTCATTTAGTTCCTTTGTTTTGTTTACACAGACTGTGCTTAAAGATAACAGCAATCATTTTTGAATGTCATATCCTTTGTTTGTTACGTTTTCTGATTTTGTAACATTATCTGAGCACGTTTGAGTCTGTTGGGTGTGCGAATATACATGACTCAGCTGTAAGTTGAATGAGTCTTGACCTTGTTTATGGAAAGGGAAAGGTAAAAGAAACAGTACAGTTAAGGTCAAAAGTTTACATCCCCCTTTCAGAATCAGCTAAATGTTAATTATTTTACAGAAATCAAAGAAAACACAAAATACATGTTATTGTTTAATTAATATTGACCTGAAAAAAATATTTCACATCTGTTCTTCAGAAAAATCCTTCAGGTCCCACAAATTCTTTGGTTTTCTGGCATTTTTGTGTATTTGAACCCTTTCCAACAATGACTGTATGAATTTGAGATCCATCTTTTCACAGTGAGGACAACTGAGGAACACATATGCAACTATTACAGAAGGTTCAAACACTCACTAATGCTTCAGAAGGAAAAACCATGCATTAAGAGCCAGGGGTGAAAACTTTTGAACAGATTGGAAATGTGTACATTTTTCTTATTTCGCTTCATTTAGTACTGCCCTTCAGAGACTATAGAAGATACTTACATGATTCCCAGAAGACAAAATAGGTTAAATTTACCCTGATTGTCAAATTCCAAAAGTTTTCACCCCATGGCTCTTAATGGCTTTGCCTTTTGGAGCATCATTGAGAGTTTGTAGTTGCATATGAGTCCCTCAGTTGTGTAAAAAAATGAATCTCATAATCATACAGCCATTGTTGGTTCAAATAAACAAAATTTTGGAAAACCAAAGAATTTGTGAGACCTGAAGGATTTTTCTGAAGAACAGTGGGCGGTTTAACTGTTCAGGACTTCACTTCCTGTTCAGGATTCGTGAACAACTATCACTAAACAAAAAAACACAGCTGTGGATCATTCAGGTAACAACACAGTATTAAGAATCAAGTGTGTGTAAACTTTTGAACGGGGCCATTTTTATAAATTATAAAACTACTATTTTCTCTTGGACTATATGTAAACGTCTTTTATGTGAAATATCTTAGTCAGTACTAAATAAACAAGAACATACATTTTGGATGATCTCTCTTATTTTGGTAAAATAATTAACGTTTTGCAAATTCAGAAAGAGGGGCATAACTTTGGACCTCAACTGGGTACTTACAACAATATGTATATACGTCTATGGGCTATTTAAAAGTAAAAGGTTTTAACACATGTTTTTTCCATGCATCAGTGTTTCTAAAAAGCATATCTGAATGATTGTGAAAATGGGAATTTTTAAGGTTTGTTGGTTTGCAGATTTGTTTTTGTTTCAGATCTGTGAATTAGACTCAGTTATTGGTTGATTAAATAAGTAAACTGTACTGAGCTTGATAAAAAGTCTACAATCCTTCAGTCAAAACGTAAGGTTCCACTATGTGAACATCTGATAATGATTTCATGTCAACCACAGACTTTTAGCCTTCATTCCAATTATTCACTGCATGGTGCAGGAAACTGGTATGTCAATGTGATCAATCTCTAAATGCACCTGAGATCAACAACAATCGACTGTTTGTTAAGCCCCGCCCACTATAGTTTCTCTTGCTCACTCAGTCAAGCTTTATAGACCAATTTGGTGTAGAAGTCATAGTTACGTCATTTGCAGCTGTGCACGCATTGTGGTGGCAGATAAACACTGGTAACAAGTGGAGAAATAATCCATGGAATAATAGGAAAAATGGGTAACACTTTACAATAAGGTTCATTAGTTAACATTAGTTAACCACATTAGTTAACATGAACTAATAATGAACTGCACGTATACAGCATTTATTAATCTTTGTTAATGTTAATTTCAACATTTACTAATACATTATTTAAATTTTGTTAACATTAGTTACTGCAGTGTGAACTAACATGAACAAACAATGAACAACTGTATTTCCGTTAACTAATGTTAATAAAGATTAGTAAATACAGTAACAAATGTATTGCTCATGGTTAGTTCATGTTAGTTAATACATTAACTAATGTTTAACTAATGAACCTTATTGTAAAGTGTTACCGAAAAATGTGTTGTCAGAATCATAATGCAAATCATGACTGTTGTCAAAGACGCCATTTGAAGTTAAACACAAAATATTAAATGGACAGGCTATGGATGAAACCTGCTATGATTACTCTACTCTTAAAGCAAAAATTTGATTTAAACAATAGGTATACATAACGTTTACATATGCAGATGATTAGGGACATATTATATTAGCCCTACAGTTATAGCATGAAATACTATGTAAACCTATAACATTTTACATAACATTTACCTATTTTATCTTATAACTCGATTTAACTCAACAATAGCAAGTTTGTCAGTTCTGAGAGGAAAAAGCCAGAAGTGTTGGATATAAACTCATGATTTTAAGCCGAGGGGAAAAGAGAGAATGACTGAAGTTTTCTAATCAGAATTGTAAGATATAATCTTGAAATTGCAAGAATTAAGTCAGAATTTTGAAATATAAACTCAATTTTAATTTTTTTATATTTTTGTTCCGTGGCTTAGACTACTACTTCAAAACTGTCATTTTCTGCCACCAGCTAGGCTCTGCCTATAAAAAAAACGCTGTTTGCAAACACCAAAATTGGTCTGTAGAATGTTACACATGAATGAATTAGAGAACTGTGAGAGTGGGCTCTTTTTTAAAAAAAAATATTATGTTTTTATTTTGCCTTCTCACAATTGCGAGTTTACATCTCTCAATTTTGACTTTGTTTCTCACAATTGCAAGTTTACATCTCATATTCTGACTTTTTTTTCTCAGAATTGTGTGATACAAATTCACAGTTCTGACTTTTTTTTGCAGAATTGCAAGTTTATATCTTGCAATTGTGACTTTTTCTCAGAATTATGTTTAAACCTCTCAATTCTGACTTTATAACTGAAGATTCTGAGAACATATCAGTCTTTTTCCCCCTTACAACTGGACTTTATAACTCAAAATTGAAAGTTTATATCTCACAATTATGAGAAAAAAAAATTTAAAATGGCAAGATATGAGAAAAATCGGAATTGCGAGTTTATATCCAACAATTCTGCGAAAAAAAAATCACAATTGTGAGTTTATATCGCAATTTTGACTTGTATCTCCTAATTCTGGGGGAAAAAAATCTGAATTGTGAGATAAATAGTAGCTATAACCTTTTTTATGTTTTATTTAGTGGCGATAACGGGCTTCCTTGAGAGCCATTTAGTCACGTTGGTTTAATGTTTGCTAAGTCAGAAATTATTTGGTAAATGTGTTACCATCTCCCATTATTCGCATTAAGACAGAAACCACCTCTAGCGAATCTAAATGCTTTATTGAAAATTAAGGCGTTTCCATTAATCATTTTCAACGCAATACTTCAAAATGCACATAAAAACAAGGTGATGGAAACATGTTATAAGCTACTGTTATAAGCTACTGTTATAAGTGCCCCAGCAACAACATTTTATAGTATGTTTGACTCATTTTTGTAAAATTCTGTTTAAAACTATCCAAATAAAGCCTTTTTTGTGGCAGACAGCAGCAGTAGTAAAGTTGATCAGTAAAGTTTGGTTGTTTATGGCACTGTAGAAGAAAACTAGATGATGTTGACAAATACATTTAGTCTTTTATATGATCTCTGAAATCTGATATGCTGTGTTTATATAGCTTACTAAAATGGTTACTTCAAGTCATTTAAAGAATGTAGAATTTTTCACATTTATGCATAGATTGTTTGGAAAAATCAGCAGAAATCTTAAAAATTGATTATAGTATGGTCGGAAGTTTTGAAATGTACAGGAACAACACTTTGAGATGCCCATTCAAGTCTTTTAATTGAATAAGTTTTTTTATGTACTATTTTTCCAATACATTATATAAGGATCTGTGCGTTTGCAACCTCATTCTCTTGTTCCTGCTTTCAGTGGGTCTCCACTGCATGAGATGAATGACTGTGATGTAATTTAGCAGCGCTGATGCGTCTTGAAGGTCCGCCATGCAGCAGAAATGGAGGTTGTTGGGGATTCAGCGCTAAGGCCTGGCTTTCTGAAATGGAGAGAAACGGGTAGCACATACAGAGCCATAGCCACTAGTGCACAGAGGAGTTGCTAGGTAACAGGTAGCATACAGTTATGTAATGCGCCATGCTCCCAGTTTACATGTTTTATGGTATTCCTCTGGAGAACTGGAGCTATCTCAGGCGCAGGGAAGTTTTCCCTCAGCACATCCACTCAGACCCAGCAGATGCTTTTCTGTGTTCTCTGAACTCTCCAGACACTCGCAGTCATCAGTCCGAAAGATCAGGGAGGTGGAAACACGCAGTTTCTTATTTCTAGTATTCTTGGTGAGGTTATGCATGAAATATTGTGTCGTATTAGCATGTGCAATGGATTTTCTTGTTCATATCTTATGTTGTATTCAACTGGGTTGCTGAGTTTTTACTGCAAGATTCATTGAAATTCCACATTCAGAACTCTTTCAAAAAATGCTGTTCACTGCACAAAGACTTGTTATTTATACATGTTTTTTTATTCATCTGTGCCAGTTGTCATCAGTTTCTTGGACAAGTGAGCTTTCTGGCAAAGCTCAATGCAGTTCAAATTCACAGGTCCTCTCAGTATATTTGAGAGACCTTCTAGTGGACTTTATTAGGGGATAATGTACAATTAGCTGTCATTATCCCAATATAAACTCAGAAAGGAGGTCTTTTATCATATATATAACATTTTAAAGGGCACCTATTATGCCCATTTTTAGAATATGCAGTATAAGTCTCAGGTGTCCCCAGAATGTGTATGTGAAGTTTTAGCTCAGATAATTTATTATATAATTTTAAAAAAGCCTATTTTGAGTAGAAGCAGAAACATGCTGTTCTCGTCCATGGCTCTTTAAATGCAAATGAGCTGCTGCTCCCCGCCCCCTTTTCTAGAACATGGCTGACTGTTTGGTTTTGATTATCATGTCTATCGCACAAAAATCGTGTTTTAAAGCCACATTAGTTTAAACTTCTGATATAGGGTTTTCTAAGCATACACATCCGAAGTGAACACACAGAAAGCGGCTGTCACACGATATGTGAGTACTAAACTAAGTACTACTCTCTTTCATATGGAAGCCCCTTTATGCCATTGAATAAAAAAAATAAAAAAGTTATTTCGACTTATCTCGCAACTTTTTTTTCCTCAGAATTGTGAGATATATTACACAATTCTGTCAATTCTGACTTTATTTCTCAGAATTGCGAGCTTATGTCTAGCAATTCTGAGAAATAAAGTAAGAATTGCATGATAAAACTCACAATTCTGAGGGAAAAGTCAGAATTGTGAGATACAAACTTGCAATTGCGAGAAAGAAAGTCAGAATTGCATGATATAAATTCACAATTATGAGAAATTAAGTCAGAATTGTGTGATATATCTCACAATTCTGAGGGAAAAGTCAGAATTTGTGAGATACAAACTTGCAATTGCGAGAAAGTCAGAATTGCATGATATAAACTCGCAATTATGAGAAATTAAGTCAGAATTGTGTAATATATCTCACAATTCTTAGGGAAAAGTCAGAATTTGTGAGATACAAACTTGCAATTGTGAGAAAGTCAGAATTGCATGATATAAACTCACAATTATGAAAAATTAAGTCAGAATTGTGTGATATATCTCACAATTCTGAGGGAAAAGTCAGAATTTGCGAGATACAAACTTGCAATTGCGAGAAAGTCAGAATTGCATGATATAAACTCGCAATTATGAGAAATTAAGTCAGAATTGTGTGATATATCTCACAATTCTGAGGGAAAAGTCAGAATTTGTGAGATACAAACTTGCAATTGCGAGAAAGTCAGAATTGCATGATATAAACTCGCAATTATGAGAAATTAAGTCAGAATTGTGTAATATATCTCACAATTCTTAGGGAAAAGTCAGAATTTGTGAGATACAAACTTGCAATTGTGAGAAAGTCAGAATTGCATGATATAAACTCACAATTATGAAAAATTAAGTCAGAATTGTGTGATATATCTCACAATTCTGAGGGAAAAGTCAGAATTTGCGAGATACAAACTTGCAATTGCGAGAAAGTCAGAATTGCATGATATAAACTCGCAATTATGAGAAATTAAGTCAGAATTGTGTGATATATCTCACAATTCTGAGGGGAAAAGTCAGAATTTGTGAGATACAAACTTGCAATTGCGAGAAAGAAAGTGAGAATTGCATGATATAAACTCGCAATTATGAGAAATTAAGTCAGAATTGTGTGATATATCTCACAATTCTGAGGAAAAAGTCAGAATAGCGAGATACAAACTTGCAATTGCGAGAAAGTCAGAATTGCATGATATAAACTCGCAATTATGAGAAATTAAGTCAGAATTGTGTGATATATCTCACAATTCTGAGGGAAAAGTCAGAATTTGTGAGATACAAACTTGCAATTGCGAGAAAGTCAGAATTGCATGATATAAACTCGCAATTATGAGAAACTAAGTCAGAATTGTGTGATATATCTCACAATTCTGAGGGAAAAGTCAGAATTTGTGAGATACAAACTTGCAATTGCGAGAAAGAAAGTCAGAATTGCGAGATACAAAGGTGCAATTACAAGAAAAAAAGTTATATTTTGCAATTCTGACTTTATTTCTCGCAACTGTGAGTTTTTGTCCCGCAATTTTGACTTAATATCTAGCAATTTTGACTTTTTCAATCGTACGTTTATATCTCACAGTTCTGAGAAAAATTATGCAATTTTTTATGACGCAATTTTGAGAAAAAAAAAAAAGTCAGAATTGTGAGATGTGAACTCGCAATTGTGAGAAAAAAAAATGTCAGAATTGTGAGATAAAAAGTCGCAATTACCTTTTATATTTTTTATTCATTGGCGGAAACGGGCTTCCATACTTTCATATCTTATTGCGCTTAAACTGTCAAATACACACAAGTTTATATTAAAAACACACATAAGTTATAAAAACACAGGTGGTTATGTTTGTGAAGGTGATGGCGTTAGAATTGGTACACCGTTGTCACTTGAGAAAACAAAAATGGCGGCGCTGTGGGTGGAAACATGCAGATTTAGGGGCGGTAATATTATAATAAGATCCTCGTCCTATGTTACTAGCGGAGCGAAATCATACGTCTCGTTTTTTCACACGCTTGCAGAGAAAAACCTACCAAAGTTACTGGGTTGTCTCTTGTCACATTTTTTGTTTGGTAGATGCACTGGGGACCTAATTATAGCACTTAAACACAGAAAAAGTTAGATTTTTTTGGTGATTGGTGATTAAGATCAACTCTTATATGTCATACACTACTATAGCAAATGATATTCTTTGTAAAGTATTGTAGTCAACATGCGTTCTTGTTCTTTGTGTGTTACAGTATTATTTCACAGTCAGCTTCAACCATGAGAATCAGAAGGCTCTGGAGCTTCGTACAGAAGATGTTAAGGACTGCGATGAATGGGTGGCAGCAATATCACATGCCAGGTAAGTAAACTCTTTCAGTGAAATTCGAAAAGATCATATGTACTGTTGTCTACTTCAATGGACAGGAAGGAAAAGAGATGAAATTGCCATGTTTGTTGCCACTGTAGCCTGTTTTAGTTATGCATATGCTCTGTTTTTTGCACATTTGTGACACGAGACCACAAAACCAGTCATTAGGGTCATTTTTTTGAGATTGAGATTTAAAAAACATCTGAAAGGTAAATTGATCTATGGTTTGTTAGGATAGGACAATATTTGGCAGAGATACAACCATTTGAAGATCTGGAATCTAAGGATGCCAAAAAATTTAAATATTGAGAAAATCGCCTTTACAGTTGTCAAAATGAAGTTCTTAGCATTGCGAATTACTAATCCAAAATTACGTTTTGATATATTTACAGTAGGAAATTTACAAAATATCTTAATGGAAGTTGGAACATGATCTTTACGTAATATTCTAATGATTTTTAGCATTAAAAAATGATCATTTTGACCCATACAATGTATTTTTGGCTATTGCAACAAATATACCCAAATATACTTATGACTGGTTCTATGGTCCAGGGTCACAAATATGCATGTATGTGCATTTATGTGCAAGCTCAGTCCTTATTCCTAGGTTTTTTTCCCACTTTGTTAGGATGTGCTTAGGAATGAGTCTTCTCATAATGGGAAGATTCTCTTCTTTAGTTTATGCTCCATATACTGATCCATTCACACGGCTTAAATGTGAAGGGGGAAAATGAATAAAGAAGAGGATTTTTTTGCGAAGTGGACAGATTCCATGTCTCATTATCTATAATTAGCCTGAAGCTTGTTTAAGCAGTCTTGGATGTTGCAGAGGTTCTGTTGGGAATATTGTTTATTTTTAGTAATGAACTTCGAATTTGAATTCTCTGTTGGGAGCTAACAAACAAAGCACAACATGTTGTGCCTTTAATAACAAAGAGCCGTAATGCAGTCAAGGACAAATGTGCAGTTTGATATGTTTTCAGTTTGTTCATGTTTATGTGAGAGTAAAGGCATGAAGCGTCAACCTTTAGAGAAATACTGTGTGTTTGTATTCAATATGGAGTTGTTGTATATAGTGAAAGAATTGTGCTGTAACAGAAACATAATAGAAAATCAGATCAGATAATGGTTTTGGCTTTTTAGTTTCTAGTTTATTACTGCCACTAGTAGTTTAAAGGTTTGTAGTCATCAACATTTGTGACCCTGGACTACAAAACCTTAAGTCTTAAGTAGCACAGGTATATTTGTAGCAATAGCCAAAAATACATTGTAGTCAAAATTATAGATTTTTATTTTATGCCAAAAACCATTAGGATATTGCGTAACAATCATGTTTTAATGAAGATATTTTGTAAAGTTCCTATCATAAATATATCAAAACTTAGTAATATGCATTGCTAAGAACTTCATTTGAACAGCGATTTTCTCAATATTTTGATTGTTTTGCAACCTCAGATTCTAGATTTTCAGATATTGTCCTGTCCTAACAAACCATACATCAATGGAAAAAGCTTATATTATTTTTTAAAAATTACCCATATGACTGGTTTTGTGGTCCAGGGCCACATTTGTGTTTGCCTTGACTTATGCCAGTGATAGTTGGAAATATTTTGCTATGTATTATGCATTTTTTTTTAAACGTCAGTAATTAGTATTGACATGACATATACGTGCTTTGACTTGCATTGAGTTTAAAAGGGAAAGTAGCATCAGAATGTGTGTATTTATGAGATAAGCGAACATGAACGGCACCATCATGTCAGGATTAATCTGTGGGAAACTCAGGAGTTCTGAGAATCCTATTGGAATCAAATAACAATTAGCATAATAAGATGTAATTTTGATTGTTTACTTTACAATTGGATTCATACTAATTCACATTTTACGTATAATAGCAATAAAGCTAGCTAAAATACACTACACCTTTCTGTTAATGAGGTTTGTGTGACAAAACTGCATTTCCCATCATTCTGTGTGCCAGCTTTAATAAGACACCTAACGATGATTGTTTTGTTTATTTTGACGCATTGATGCATTTTCTTTATAAAAAACTGAGAAAGAAATATGAAATTGCTAAACACGTGCATATTATTAATGATTTCGGCCGTTTTTTGACTATATTACGGCACTTACTCCCATCCTGTACACCCCCAAGACACTATACGCTACCGTTCAATGTTTTTTTGCAAAGAAAATAATATTTTTATTCAAAAACCATGTGTCAATTTGATGAAAAGTAACAATAAAGACATTTCCCATCACAAAAAAATCAATTTTTTCAAATATCTGTTCTTTTGAACTTTCTATTCATCAAAAAATCTTTAAAAAAACATGTATTAGGGTTTTCACAGAACTATTAAACAGCACAATTGTTTTCAACGTTGATAATGAATGTTTCATTAAAATGATTTCTAAAGGATCATGTGACACTGGAGACTAAAAAGTTGTTATAATTGTACTAATATTGAACATTTTTGATCAAATAAATGTAGCCTTGGTGAGCATGAGAGACTTTTTTCAAAAACATTTTACAAAACCTTATCAAGCTCAAACTTTTGAATGGTGGTGGGCTATATGTGTGGTTCATACATTATTGATTATTTTGCTAATTAAGAAACAACAGATAATTAAGAGCTTAACATATACGTTTTGGAGGTAATAAATAATACACACTCAGAAAACACTGTTTCATAATCAGAAGGTGTAGTTTATTTTTAAGGAGAAGTGGTTCTGTGGAGCGGGTCTTGTGTTTGTGATGAGGCCGGATGGTGCTCCGTTCTGGTCTCAGTCTGTACTGGAGGACTATTTTGGCTGTTTATCTCTGGATGCCCTGCAGCAGTTCTAAATCTGTGTGCATAAACATGAAGGCGTCTGGATTTGCTTGCTGTTTTGAGATAAGCGCTGCTCCAACAATTCTGTTTAATTGTTGAATTTGAGCATTCACAGTTTGCTCTGATAAAGTGTGTGCTTATGGGGTTACGTGTTAACACTGTGTCTCTGCTAATGAGCTTTATTTCTAGTATAACGTGATGTTCCTCATTGTGTGGTGTGTGTGTTTGTGTATGTGTGTGCACTTATGTTTGTATTTGTGTCCTGTATGCCTTTGTGGATGGATGTGTATGTGTATGTGTGTGTTTGTATTCATATGTGTATGTGTGTGTGTGTTCTGTGTGCAGCTACAGAAACCTGGCCACCGAGCATGAAACGCTCATGCAGAAGTACCTCCATCTACTCCAAATCGTGGAGACCGAGAAAACAGTTGCTAAGCAACTTCGACAACAGATAGAAGATGGGGAGATTGAGATTGAACGTCTAAAATCAGAGGTAAAATTTGTAATTCAAAGTGCTGTAGCGATTGTTTATCTATTGTAAACATGCCAGAATCGAAGGATCGAAAGATTCAGTCAAATAAAGCAGCTATTTTATTGCGTATCAAGGTGATTCTGTCTCTCAGAAGTGAAAATGTTGTGCAAAACTAAATATTCTATGCATTTCCTGAACAGCTAGTCAACTTGTTTAAGAAAGCCCCATATAAAAAGGTTGGTTTCAGGTTGACCTGACATGGTTTGCATAAGATGTGTTCACACAACAGAATTGAAAATAATGCAGGGGTTATTACAGGTATTGTTATCATTCCTGAAAAATGAAATAAAAATATTTGAAATTAGTGAAATTAAAAAATAAAAACTAGTATAATGGAAAAAGCTGAAACAAAAACAAACAAAAAAACAGCAGCTGTGGTTGCCAATAATTCACTGGAAAAATATATGGGTCAATGTTTTAGACATTGAATATGGAAGCCTGTTTCTGCCACTGAATAAAAAATACAAAAAAGTAACAGCAAGTTTTATTTATTTATTTTAGGAATTGTTTGACATGAACTCACAATTGTGAGTTGTAAAGTCAAAATAGCAGGATATAAACTTGCATTCGTGCAAAATAAAGTCAGAATTGCGAGATAAAAACTTTTCGCAAATTCTAATTTGTATCTCACAATTCTGACTTTATTTTGCACGAATGCAAGTTTATATATCGCAGTTCTCTCTCTTTTCTCTCTGTGCTGACTTTTTTCTTAGAATTGTGAGGTAAAGACTCGCAATTGCATGTTATAAATTCAGAATTGCAAGATATTCATTTGCTATTCTGAGAAAAATTAGTTTTGAGCTTGATATAAATTTTGAGTTTATATCTCGCAATTTTGACTATTTCTTAGAATTGTGAATTTATTTTTTGTAATTCTGAGAGTTTATATCACACTGTTCTGAGAAAAAAGTCAGAACTGCAATTTATATCACGCAGTTCTGAGAAGAAAAGTCAGAAGTGCAAGTTTTTATCTCGCAATTCTGAGAAGTTAGGACTGTGAATTTATATCACGCAATTCTGAAAAAAAATCTGAACTGCGAGTTTATATTATACAGTTTTAAGAAAAAAGTCAGAATTGTGTTTTTATCATGCAATTCTGAGAAAAAAGTCAGAACTGCAAGTTTATATCACACAGTTTTGAGAAAAAAGGTCAGAACTGTGAGTTTATATCAAGCAGTTCTGAGAAGAAAAAAATCAGAAGTGCAAGTTTATATCACACAGTTTTGAGAAGAAAAGTCAGAAGTGCAAGTTTTTATCTCGCAATTCTGAGAAGTTAGGACTGTGAATTTATATCACGCAATTCTGAAAAAAAATCTGAACTGCGAGTTTATATTATACAGTTTTAAGAAAAAAGTCAGAATTGTGTTTTTATCATGCAATTCTGAGAAAAAAGTCAGAACTGCAAGTTTATATCACACAGTTTTGAGAAAAAAGGTCAGAACTGTGAGTTTATATCAAGCAGTTCTGAGAAGAAAAAAATCAGAAGTGCAAGTTTATATCACACAGTTTTGAGAAAAAAGGTCAGAACTGTGAGTTTATATCATGCAATTCTGAGAAGTTAGGACTGTGAGTTTATATCACGCAATTCTGAGAAGAAAAAATCAGAACTGCAAGTTTATATCACAGTTTTGAGAAAAAAAAATCAGAACTGTGAGTTTATATCACGCAGTTCTGAGAAGAAAAAACAGAACTGCAAGTTTTAATCACACAGTTTTGAGAAAAAAAGGTCAGAACTGTGAGTTTATTTCACGCAATTCTGAGAAGTTAGGACTGAGTTTATATCACACAGTTTTGAGAAGAAAAAATCAGAACTGCAAGTTTATATCACACAGTTTTGAGAAAAAAAGGTCAGAACTGTGAGTTTATTTCACGCAATTCTGAGAAGTTAGGACTGAGTTTATATCACGCAATTCTGAGAAGAAAAAAATCAGAACTGCAAGTTTATATCACACAGTTTTGAGAAAAAAGGTCAGAACTGTGAGTTTATATCACGCAATTCTGAGAAGTTAGGACTGAGTTTATATCACGCAATTCTGAGAAGAAAAAATCAGAACTGCAAGTTTATATCACACAGTTTTGAGAAAAAAGGTCAGAACTGTGAGTTTATATCACGCAATTCTGAGAAGTTAGGACTGAGTTTATATTACGCAGTTCTGAGAAGAAAAAAACAGAACTGCAAGTTTATATCACACAGTTTTGAGAAAAAAGGTCAGAACTGTGAGTTTATATCATGCAGTTCTGAGAAGAAAGTTTAGAACTGTGAGTTTTTATCTCACAATTCTGACTTCATTTCTGATAATTGTGAGTTTATATCTCACAGTTCTGACTTCATAACACAGTTGCACAATTATATGACATAATTTTGAGACAAAAGTCAGAATTGTGTTTTCATCATGCAATTTTGAGAACAAAGTCAGAACTGCAAGTTTATATCACAGTTTTGAAAAAAAAAGGTCAGAACTGTGAGTTTATATCACGCAATTCTGAGAAGAAAAAAATCTGAACTGCAAGTTTATATCACACAGTTTTGAGAAAAAAGGTCAGAATGGTGAGTTTTTATCTCGCAATTCTGACTTCATTTCTGAGAATTGTGATTTTATATCTCACAGTTCTGACTTCAAACACAATTGCGCAATTATATCACATAATTTTGAGACAAAAGTCAGAATTGCGAGATGTAAACTCACAATTGTGAGATAAAAAGTCGCAATTAACTTTTTTATTTTTTCTTTACTGGTGGAAACGAGCTTCCATAATTGCAAGATGGCATATTGGTGCCTATATATTTTATAACCATACATTTCTTCAATTAATATATTATGAGTATACCAGTCTACTTGACAAAATCTGCTTTTTGCTGTAAACAATACTGATCAACACTAACAGTATAGGTGACACAATAGAAAGCCATGTGATGAATCATTTTATTGTAAATAAAACATGGCCAGTAATTGTATATATAAAAACAAACATACACACAAAGACAAAACTCCATGAATAATGCAATAAACATATGAACAGCATAACTGAATAATAATAAATGAGACACAAAAAAATATAATGCATATTACTAATGTCAAAGAAAAAACTATTTAAAGAAAATATAATCATATTTTATGTGTCACATAGGGACTTGTACTGTTAATTTTTTTAAATGAATTGTTTGTACTTTCAAAAACCATAAATGTTACTTTATTTTACAGTAAAATAAGGGGTAGATTATAGGCTAAGCTATCAGGCTAATTGACTAATGATGTGCTAAGCTAGTACTATGAACACTTAGTCTGCCAAACAAGAAAAATAATTTACAGTAACTAAAATTGACGTATACATGAAAAACTAGTCTGTCCCTCTGATCGACTAGTCAGTTGTTGAATGACTAGTCAATCATCGTGACCCATATTACATGCTCATTTCTTTTCTGAAAAGAAAAATGGTAGAGAGAATGAAAAGTGGTGTGAGAAGCATTTGGTTTTCAAGAGCTTTCTCCAGACTACTTTGCACTTCACTTTGCATCTCTGCTCATAAAAACGGCTCTCCAGGAGAACTATGATCCCTGCTGTATTCTTCATCAGCCAGATCAAATAGTCATTTTACTTTAAAGTGCAAATGGAGCTGGCTGTATGAAATGGTGCGCTGAATATGCATGACCCCAGATGTATTGTGTGCGTCGCATCCTTGGTCCGCAGCATAATAAACTCTTTCAGTCCGCATCCAATAAATGGAGCACTCACCTTCAGACTGTGCTGGCCAGCTCCCGTCTCTTTTGTGTCCCCAACGTTTCCCTTTCAAATTGCAGGGCCATGTAATAATTTGAAAGTTTGTGCACCCTAAGCATCGGAAATCACCCGAGTGGCATCTGAGAGCTTTGATAGGGCGAGTGTTTGTGCCACACTGTGCTGGCACTGATTTGGCCTGACTCAATCACTTTGTCAGCATGCTGGGAAGTAGTGAGGGAAGGAACTTTTTTGCAAAGGAAGTGTTGACTCTGCCATTTTTATCTCTGTTTTGTCGCAGATTGCAGCAATGCTCAAAGACAATGAGAAGATCCAGTCGAATCCCACCACTGCACCTAGTGATGATGATTCAGAAATCAAGAAAATCAAGAAAGTAAGACTTTGGCTTTTGAAAATCTAGCAAGCTGCCTACATTGGTAGCATCCTAACTGTCGTTGAACCTCACAAGTGACTGATTTATATTATTATTATTTATTTTTAATTAGGTATCATTTTGTTTTGTGGACAATATGTATCTGCTATGTGAAATATATACAAGCCTGTTTCCAACATTGAATTAAAAAAAAGGTAATTGTGTAATTGTTTAAAAAAAAAATCGCAATTGATTGTGTGATACAAATTCTAAAACAATTCTGATTTATCACACAATTTTGAGAAAAAAGTCAGAATTGAAACTCTCCTTTGAGACAAAAAAGTCAGAATTGTGAGTTTTTATCTGGCCATTCTGACTTTATTTCTCGTAATTGAGTTTGTATTACACAATTATGAAAAAACAACTCAGAATTGTAACCTTATATCACACAATTCTGACTTTATTTCTCGCAATTTCGAGTTTATATCGTGCAATTCTGCTTTTATTTCTCGCAATTGTGAGTTTATATCACACAATTCTGAGATTAAGACTTGCAATTTTGACTTTTTTTTTCTCAGATTTGTGGTATAAACTCGCAATTAAGAGAAAAAAAAGATTATATCCTGCGATTTTGACTTTATAATACACAATTGCAAGTTATTAAGTCAAAATTGTGAGATATAAACTCAAGTCTTTTTTTTCATTCAGAGCTTGACTATAACTCAAGTTTATGTCTCACAATTCTGGGAAAAAAAGTTCGAATCCCCAGAAAAAAAGTCAGAATTCTGAGAACTCACATTTGCAAGTCCAAATTGCGCATTTTATATCTCGAGTTTATATCTCGCTATTTGGACTTAATAACTCGCAATTGTGAATTTATGTCAATTTGAGTTTATATCTCAAAATTCTGACTTTATAACTTGCATTTGCTAGTTTATATCAAGCGGCAACCTCCCGCTCTCTCTATTGAAACCAACACGGAAGTGGTTTAAACTGCAATTAACGAGTTCCCTCTTACTGATAATGAACTGAGTGAAAGGTTGAGCGTATTTGGCGTGCTGTCCGGGAGAGGGCCTCGAGCTCGGTAGCCATTCCCGAGCCCAGGGCTCTCCCCCGCCCAGGGGGAGGGGTCCGAGCTCAGCATTGGCCCGAACCCTATAAGCGCTCCCCCTTTGGGAAAAAAGGGTGAGGAGACGGGGAGGAGGAGGGCCTTTGATGAAACAAGAGATAGTGAAGGTAGGAATGTTGTGATATTTATAGGGATTTCCTGGGATGATTGGGAATGATTGCTGATGGTGAACCAGCCGTGTTAATTATCTGCGCGAGCTCCTCCCTAAATTTGTTCAGAAAACATCACTTAACGAGTTCCCTCTTACTGATAATGAACTGAGTGAAAGGTTGAGCGTATTTGGCGTGCTGTCCGGGAGAGGGCCTCGAGCTCGGTAGCCATTCCCGAGCCCAGGGCTCTCCCCCGCCCAGGGGGAGGGGTCCGAGCTCAGCATTGGCCCGAACCCTATAAGCGCTCCCCAAAGAGCAAGTAATTAATTGCAGGACAGCAGCCGAATAGCTCCCAAAAAAGCTTTAAGACTTAAGGGATGCTGGACGCTCGTAGTGAGTGTTGCAGCGTAAAGTGATGTACGGGAGGAGCTGCCTCAGCGCTGTTGGGGGAAAAATGGAAAAACTCCTATGGAGGAGGGTAGTGGTCTCTGCTGCGGCAGAGAAGGTTGTAAGTGTGTTCTCCGGCGGGAGTGAATGCTGCTGCGGCAGTGGGGAAAGGGGGATGGGTGGGCGGGGGAAGGGGGCTAGGGCTCCTGCGGGAGCTGGCACTGCGGTGCGGGGGAGATGCTTCTGCGGAAGCGGGCTCTGCTGCGGCAGAGAAGGGGGTTAGGAGCTTCTGCGGAAGCTGTTACTGCGGTGCGGAGAAAATGCTTCTGCGGAAGCAGGCTCTGCTGCGGCAGAGAATGGAGGGGAGGGAGGGGAGGGGAGGGGGGCGGGGTGGGGGTGTGCTCCTGCGGGAGCTGGCACTGCGGTGCCGGAGAGATGCTTCTGCGGAAGCGGGCTCTGCTGCGGCAGAGAAAGGGGTTTAGGAGCTTCTGCGGAAGCTGGTTCTCTTTCGGCAAGGAAGGGTTGTGAATATGGGCACTAGTGGGAGTGAAACTGCTGCGGCAGTAGAAGGGAGAAAGGGGGGCTGGGGGGGGGGGGGCGACTCCTGCGGGAGCTGGCACTGCGGTGCCGGGGAGGTGCTTCTGCGGAAGTGGGCTCTGCTGCGGCAGAGAAGGGGTTTAGGAGCTTCTGCGGAAGCTGTTACTGTGGTGCGGGGAAAATGCTTCTGCGGAAGCGGGCTCTGCTGCGGCAGAGAATGGAGGGAAAAGGGAGGGGAGGGGGGCGGGGGGGGGGGTGCTCCTGCGGGAGCTGGCACTGCGGTGCCGGGGAGATGCTTCTGCGGAAGCGGGCTCTGCTGCGGCAGAGAATGGAGGGACAAGGGAGGGGAGGGGGGCGGGGGGGGGGGTGCTCCTGCGGGAGCTGGCACTGCGGTGCCGGGGAGGTGCTTCTGCGGAAGCGGGCTCTACTGTGGCAGAGAAAAGGGGTTTAGGAGCTTC
This sequence comes from Garra rufa, assembly GCF_049309525.1. Taxonomy (NCBI): domain Eukaryota; kingdom Metazoa; phylum Chordata; class Actinopteri; order Cypriniformes; family Cyprinidae; genus Garra; species Garra rufa. The sequence goes on from NC_133371.1 coordinate 28,402,655, forward strand.
TGCGGAAGCTGTTACTGTGGTGCGGGGAAAATGCTTCTGCGGAAGCGGACTCTCTTGCGGCAGAGAATGGGGGGGGGGGGATGCTCCTGCGGGAGCTGGCACTGCGGTGCGGGGAAGATGCTTCTGCGGAAACGGGTTCTGCTGCGGCATAGAAGGGGTTTGGGAGCTTCTGCGGAAGCTGGTTCTTTTTCGGCAAGGAAGGGTTGTGAATATGGGCTCTAGCGGGAGTGAAACTGCTGCGGCAGTAGAAGGGAGAAAAAACGGGGGGGCTAGGAGCTGGGATAAGAAGGGGGGGGGGGCTAGAGGCTTCTGCGGAAGCGGCTTGTGTTGCGGGGTGTGAAATAGTGGGGGTGAGTAGTGGATGGACTGGACTGGGATGATTGCTTAGCTTAGCAGTGTTTGTTGGGCTTCTTTGATGTGGGAGCGGTCTGATCGGATGTAGCTCTTAAAAGCTTCTGACGACCAGCGCCCGAGTGTTTGGATTTGCTGCTGGGAGAGGCCTTTTTGGGCTGCTGTTGTTGCTGCGCCGATTCGAAAGGAATGGCTGGAGAAGTTGTCGGCTGGGATGCCGGATAAGAGTAATACAGACTTAAGGAGTTTCTGGAACCAGAAACGGGTGACGGGACGGTTGGAATCGTCTGTAAAGAGGGGGTCAGATGGGTTTTTTGATTTAGATTTCATGATCTGCAAAAAGGCTAGGAGGGTTTGGAAGGGTTGGATGGGCGATTGGAGGTTGAAAATGTAAATGAAGTGGCCTCTCTTGGATTGGTCTGTTTTGCTTTGTTTGATAAAATAGGAATTAGCTTCACTGCCTAGTACTGCTAGGTCAGAAATGGTTGGGTGGATGGCTGGGTCGAAGCTAGATGTGATGGCGAACTCAGAGCACCTGAGGAAGCCGAAAAAAAAAAAGCCGGGATAAACATGGCATCTAGCGTGCGGGCGGTGTGGATGGATTGGTAGCCTTTTCGGAGGGTGGAAATGCACTTTGATAGCACTTTGAGTGTTATCGTTTGGCGGGTGTCTGGGCGGGTGGGGTGGGTTTTTTGTATACCTTTAATGAGTAGGGCTGTCTGGGAATTGGAGATTTGGGTGGAAGGAGAGCCGTATAGGAGTTTGTGGAAAAATTGGATGCCGCTAAGGTATCCTTTGATGGAGCTGACTTGGAGGTTTTTGATGGCATTAAGATAGGAGATGAAGGAGGTGATGTCGGGGAGAAGTCGGGAAACGATAGCTTGTAAGCTGCGTGAAATGTTTTGAAACATTTCCAAGCTGTAAGGTAGGACTGGAGGGTTCTGGGGGAAACTGCTTGGAGGATGGAGTTGAGGGAAGCTTCGAGGAGGGGTCTCAAGGGGTGGTTTATGGGAATATCAGCTCTGAATAGGGAGGTACTGGGGTCGGGAGTGGGTCCGCCTCCGGCGCCAAGGATCTGAATTTCTGGAAGGAAAAAGCAGAAGAGAGTTAACTATTGATTTCTTGACTCATAATGAATGGTCGCGAGCCGAAATCCAAAAGGCATTAGAGTGGGGGAATGGGAGCGGCCTTTGTTGACGCGGTGCACGGTAGTTTCGTTGTCGCAATAGACAAGGATGCTAGTGACGGGCCATTCTTTACCCTGTAGGGAAGCTGCAATGACTGAAGGGTATAGCGCTGAGGATGATAGCTGATGCGGAAATCTGGCAGCTGGGGGGGGGGGGGGGGTTATGTGGATGCGAACCAGCGGTCTTGGAAAACACCTCCGAAACCGATGGAAGGGGTGGCATCTGGAAGCGGTTGGATAACAGTTGGGGAAGAAATCAGGTTTTTATATAAGGATTATCCGTTCCATTGTTTAAGGAAGGATATCCACAGACTGGGTTAGTTGCGGCATGGGTCGGTTAGAGATATTTGGTTCTCTAGGGCGTGGGCGGAGGATGTGAGAAAGGGTAGATGGAAGATGAAAGGGGGGCGGCCTTGAGGGATGTGCATTGTGAAATTTAAATGGCCTGAAAGCTTGTGCTTGGAACGGTTGGATTAGTTAAGAGTGAGGAAGTCCCCAGAATCGTTCTATCGATTCTCTCTTTGGGTCTGCTGAAAGGCTTTTGGGTAGTCAAAATGTGCGGCTGGGGAGGAGTCGGGGGGCAAGATGATCAGAAAGTCGTTTAGGATATGAACCAGAAACTGTATGTCATGATTGTTGGAAAGGATCCAGCAATTGCCTCTGATAACATGTTGAAAAATTAAGGGCTGCTTCTGCAGCCGAAGTGAGGCAGTGAAGTAATATTATTCAGCCAGCAGACACTGAATAGGTGACAAATCTTGGTGGATGGGCATGACTTTGGGGTAGAGGCAATGTTGACTTTGGCCAGCCAAGCACAGTGACTTTTGTAAAATCAACGAATGAATGAAATGACTCGAAAAAGGATTCGTTCATTTGCTGAACGAGCCACAAAGATCCGAGTCGGTAAAAATGATTCGAAAT
>NC_133371.1:28405612-28428318 GCF_049309525.1 Garra rufa
TAAAGTAATATGTTTTAATTCAACCTTAAGTACTAAAACCTATTCACCAGATCATGCTATATTTACTATAAAACGTCTTGGGTCAACGTCTTGGTATGCAATATAGGGGACATGAAGGAAGTGCACTTGAATCCCAAGGGAAATAATTATGTCTCTTCGCCTCTTAAGTGTGTCTTCAGCCAGACGGTCCTGAAGAGAGAAGGAGATGCTCAGTCACTCTATACCGCAGCTTCAAAAGAGGAAGCGCCACTTTGTGCCTGTCTGATTGGATGATAATTGCAATGAGAGCTTCACATATGGAAAGAGAGGGAGAGAAAATGAGAGAACGAGTTTGTGTGTGTTAAGATAGCAGGATGAAATGCAGACTATGATGGGAAACTGCAGAGGTAATTGGTATCGACACTGTTCACCCAACTCAACACAGCGGCTTTATATAGCTACAGTGAGGCCTCAGTGACAACAATTTATATTTATATATACACTACCATTGAAAATTTGGGGATCAGTAATATTTTTAATGTTTTCGAAAGAAGGAAATACAGTAAAAACAGTATTTTTATTGTGTTTAATACATTTTAAAAAGTAATTCATTTCTGTGATGGCAACAATCCTTCAGAAATCGTTCTAATATGTTCATTTTGAACAGCCTTTATTCAAAACAGAACTCTTTTGTTACATTAGTGTCTCATAACTATCACTTTTATTCAACTTAATGTATCCTTGCTGAATAAATGTATTTATCTCTTTAAAAAAAATCTTACTGACCCCAAACATTTAAACAGTAACGTGCATATATTAATATAAATTATTTACGTATTACTAGCTACGATATTCACCTTATTTTTCGCGTAAGAGCGGGCGCGGCCATTTGTAAATTTCACGAGTCTGGCTTCCGGTCTCGTTCAGCTATATTTAGCCATGCGAAACAGCTTGTTTTGCTGCTTGATATTGCAAATCAGTGCGTCTTACCGTATTATTTTAATGTATTATCTTAGTTATGAACACACTGGTTTGTACTGCAAACAGTTTTACTGTTTACTGCATGTTGTTTTATTCTTGTCTTTTCCCTGTAGCGGCTAATAAACCAGAAGCCGCCCATAAGCTTACTTCCGCGTCGAAGAATAAGGTGGATATATTAGTATTTTTTACCTCACCAGTAAGCATTAAGACAACAGAAAGAGAGCGAAAAAGACGAAGACATCATATGACGACAGGTGGACCACAAAGGAAACAAAGGAAGTCGTCCTTCCCCCTCTTCTGGTGGTGACAGGTATAGCGTCTTCTTTTTTGCCTTCCATAGGAGTAGCACCCATCAGAACAAGCTTAAAACTAACTCAAATCAGTGGTTTAATGTGCCAGGCTCATGAGGACCACCAACAGGCTAACAACAGAACTGCTAAATGGACTCAAAGAAGAATTTAGTTTAATTATGTTTAATTAAATATAGTGATTAAAATGTGTCCCTAACAACATCTAAACAAAACCACTTAAGCAAAGGCTACACACAATCAGTCATACTACTAGCTGCCACTATTCATTAATTTGATTATATGAACACTGAGTAACTAAAATAAAATGACTGGATTTTCTTTGATCACATGATCTGAGCATCACTAGTTGCTAGTATTGCTCACTGTGATGTTGAATTATTTCAATCTTGTAACCACACAATGATGAGTCAGTGTAGTGTCTTGGTATGCCCTAAAATTCAATCCCAGGACCTTGTCCCTGTCAGCTATTTTTCCACAAACACACACACACACACACACACACACACACACACACACACACACACACACACACACACACACACACACACACACACACACATGTTGGGTTTACATGTTTTATGGGGACATTCCATAGGCGTAATGGTTTTTATACTGTACAAACCGTACTTTCTATCGCCCTAACCCTACCCTACATCTAAACCTAGCCCTCACAGGAGATTGTGCACTTTTACTTCCTCAAAAAAACTCATTGTGCATGATTTATAAGCCTGTTTCCTCATGGGGACCTAAGAAATGTCCCCACAAGGTCAAAATCCACTGGTATTCCTATCCTTGTGGGGACATTTGGTCCCCACAACGTGATGAATACCAGGTACACACACACACACACACACACACACACACACACACACACACACACACACACACACACACACACACACACACACTAAGTTATTTATAGTGCAGCACCATCGTCTGCCTGTTGCTAGGAGACGGCCTGGTGCAGATTTCCTCACCATGCAATACCTTCATCTAGATTTATGTATTTTGTCGCAAATTTTATAGTGTGAATTTGTTATTTCACACTGCATAAAACCATTCAGTTTCTGCATGTGCACAATGCAATCTTGAGCTCCAAACACATTATGCATCAAGCCGACAACCTGCTGGATAATAATGGACATTGTGCTAAAGAGCGCATGAGGGTGTAAGAGAAAAAGGAAGTGGTGTATGTGTGTGCGGTGGTGGTGGTGAGTAATGAGATGGCCGGCACAAAATGCTGATTAAATTTCTGTCACAAAGGTCAAGACCCCAAAGCCGCTGTTGCTATGGAAACTGCATCGTTTACTCTTACGTCCCCTCGGCGTTGGAATGATGCTGTCTGTTTAGTGCAGTTTACCTGTTTCTCTTGAAATTACACCTTGAATTTTTTAAACCTCTGGATTTTGGATGTGAATGCTGTGGTCCTTGAAAGACGTCCTTGAAGACATAGATGAATAGAAAGTTACATACTGATCACATAGGATTGATCTCAGTAATTATGATGTTCAGATTAAGTCAAAAATAGATTGATATACACTGCTGCTCAAAAGTTTGGAATAAGCTCATCAAGGCTGCATTTATTTGATCAAAAATACAGAAAAAAAAGTAATATTGCAAAATGTTATTACGTGTTCTTATTTTAATATGCTTTAAAATAGAATTTATTCCTGTGATGCGAGGCTGAATTTTCATCAGCTGTTACTCCAGTCTTAAGTGTCACATGATCCTTCAGAAATCATTCTAATATGCTCATTTATTATTAGAATTATTAATATTGGAAACAGTTGTGCTGCCAAATATTTTTTTGCAACCTGTGATCCTTTTTTGAATAACATGTTAAAAAGAACAGCATTTATTCAAAATATAAATCTTTTCTAACAATGTAAATATGCTATCACTTTTTATTTAAAAAAGCCCAAATTTTTTGAACAGTAGTGTATATTGTTAGAATACCTTTCTATTTTATAAATAAATGCTGTTCTTTTTAACCTTTTATTGGTCAAAGAATCCTGAAAAAAAAAAAATGGCAGCACAACTATTAATAATTCTAATAATAAATCAGCCTATTAGAATAATTTCTGAATGATCATGTAACACTGAACACTGGAGTAATGATGCTAAAAATTTAGCTTTGTATCACAGGAATAAATTACATTTTAAAATATATTCACATAGAAAACAGTTATTTTAAATTGAAATAATATTTGACAATATTACAGTTTTTTTCTGTATTTTTGATCAAATAAATGCAGCCTTGATGAGTGGCAGTGTACATTAAAACTTTTAGAAATTATCACAACATGTAAATAGGTCTATATTTTGAATAGATTTGAATAGCCTACATAAATGTGACCCTGGACCACAAAACAGTCATAAGGGTCATTTGGTGAAATTGTCTTGAAATGTATAAGTAAAAAAAAAAAAAGCTTTCGATTGATGTTTTGTTTATTAGGATAGGACAATATTTGGTTGAGATACAACTATTTGAAAATTTGGATTCTGAGTGTGCAAAAAAAGTTATCCAAATTAATTTTTTAGCAATGCATAGGCTATTACTAATCAAAAATTAAGTTTTGATAAATTTACAAAATATCTTGATGGAACATGATCTTTACTTAATATCCTAATGATTTTGGCATATAAATCGATCATTTTGACTCATGTAATGTATTTTTTGGCGCTATTTAAGACTGGCTTTTGAGTTTTAACTCCATAACAGTATTCAAAAATTAATTTTGTTCCTTTAGTATTGTGTATGAAAATTGCAGAATCATAGCAAACACAATGAGCAATAGACGAAAACCCGCGATCAAGCCCGCCCTCTGGTGGACAGATCTGGAACCGAAGTAGTCTATCAACTCGACCTCACCAAGAGACGGTCACAGTGACATTTTCATTTCTCATACATTTTCTCTCCCTAATATACCTGGTTATAAAAAGAAGACCTGCATGTGAACTGCAGAAGTCACAAGTCACTATAAAAAAGCAGGTTAAAATGCTTGCGGATGGGGTTCGTTTGCTGTAAATGTCAGATGACATAATCATTTGGCCTCTTTTAGACAGCAAACGTGACGTGAAGTAAGATTTTATGTCCGCTCTGAAATAAACCGAGGCTATATCACACCTCCTCACAGCGTGTTGGCGACCCGCGAATAACATTGAAGAACAGACGCTCATATTTCAGGCGGGAAACATACTACCGCCTGAAATCTGAGAGTGTTTTCAACTGTAGTTATTTTGCTTTGTCTCAATGAGCGAGTCGGCCAGACTGACTGACTGACTGACTGACTGACTGACGGACACCAGTGCCAAACTCGGGAGGTCTCGCCGTCTGACCTTGCGGCACCCCCTTCGGTTTCCTCAGGGCACGAGTCTAGCAGCGACAACTGTCACCCGCGTCTAGCGCCGTTTACGCGCACTGCGCGTGAGAACCGGGAGAGCCGTGGAGATTCGGTAACAGCGTTAATCATCTCAGGCGCTCAAACTGCTGATGATTCTCAGTCACTGACGTCGCCTTCTGAGAGCAGCCTAATAACTAGTGTGTGTAAATACAGCACACAGACGCGAACTCACACAGACAACACTGCTCTTGAGTTGACTACTGGAACAAATCAGACTAACAAAAACACATGTACAGTATCAAGGTATTATTTTGGATTTATCTTCAACATGTTCAAAGGTTATCACCTTGGGAGCAAGTTTGTCCCTGTCTATCACTTATGGGTCAACAACATCAGATACAAAAATAGTAGCTATTTATATTTTTAAATAAATATTATGTAGCCTACATGTAACCATATTTCAGATATACAGTTGATGTCAAAAGTTTACATACACCTTGCAGAATATGCAAAATGTTGTTATTTTACCAAAATAAGAGGGATCATACAAAATGCATGTTATTTTTTATTTAGTACTGACCTGAATAAGATATTTCACATAAAAGATGTTTACATATAGTCAACAAGAGAAAATAATAGTTGAATTTATAAAAATTACCCCGTTCAAAATTTACATACGTCTTTTTTTTTCTTTTTTTTTTTTTCGTGATAGTTGTTCATGAGTTACAGTTAAACTACCCGCTGTTCTTCAGAAAAAGCCCTCAGGTCCCACAAATTCTTTAGTTTTTCAGCATTTTTGTGTATTTGAACCCTTTTCAACAATGACTGTATGATTTTGAGATCCATCTTTTCACACTGAGAACAACTGAGGGACTCATATGCAACTTTTACAGAAGGTTCAAACGCTCACCGATCCTTCCGAAGGAAAAACATGTATTAAGAGCCGGGGGTGAAAACTTTTGACCAGAATGGAGATACTTTAGATATCTTGGCAAAATAAGAAAAATGTACACATCCTCATTTCGTTCAAAAGTTTACACGCCTGGCTCTTAATGCATAGTTTTTCCTTCTGAAGCATCAGTGAGCATTTAAACCTTCTGTAATAGTTGCGTATTAGTCCCTCAGTTGTCCTCAGTGTAAAAAGATGGATCTCTAAGTCATACAATCATTGTTGGAAAGGGATTAAATACACATAAAATGCTGAAAAACCAAAGAATCTGTGGGAGCTATAAATGACGGAGCTATCATTGTTTTGACAGAAAATCTTTTACTTAATTACTTAACTAATTACTTTGAAAGAAATAATACTATTATTATTATTAACAACATTGATAACAATTTACAAAATGCAAAAACTACTCACCAGAGTCTGAGTGAACTTGCTTATGTCATGAAATATGGAAAAATAATCTTCAGGGTGGCCGCTGACTTTGAAATGATCTAATTACAGTATATATTTTTACATATCTGATGGTGTTGACAAAAACTAGGGACACAGCTGTGAAACCTATTAAAAGATGTATATTTTTAAATTAGACATCTTCCTTCTTTTGATAGAAAGTACTATTTTTTTCTTCTAAAGACACATTTTTATTTGGATTTTTTGTTTATTAGATATATTTTTAAAAGAAAAGACATCTTCCTAATATTTTTTCCTTTTAAAGATAGATTTTTTATTTCCTTGTTTGTTATGTGTATTTTTGAATCTGCAATGTTAAGTTAGTATTTTAGGGTTAGTGATAATCAGATAAAGACACATACAGACAGACAGATAGACAGACAGATAGATAGATAGATAGATAGATAGATAGATAGATAGATAGATAGATAGATAGATAGATAGATAGATAGATAGATAGATAGATAGATAGATAGATAGATAGATAGATAGATAGATAGATAGATAGACAGACAGACAGACAGTTCGGCCAGTGTTTTTGTGCTGTCCAGAGAGCTTCTTTTCTCAACAATCAGCTAAATGTCAGCATCCCAGACCTCTTACATGGTTTATAAGGTCATGTTTTTATTTATTGTTATCTCTTTTTATTTCCAGTAAGAGCAGAACATGTGTGTCAGGCTTCGAGAGCTATGTTTAGCTTCTTCACTAAATGGCTGGTAGGCTTTTAAATCACATCATTATCTCGACGGCACCTGAGCTTCATTCAGTGTGCAGACACACACCAACAAAGCCAAAGTTGTATAGTCAGCAGAGCTATTATGTGTCTGACTTGTTTGCCTGATGCAATTTAATATTTAATATCATACCTGAACAAAAGATTACCCTACTTACCTTCTCAAATCAACACATCACTTGCAATACTGCATGAGTTGAAGACGTATAAAATCTGGGGGATTTCTTGATCTGTTGTTTATGCATTCTTTCAGCGCAGCTGTGCGCGGCAAACAATTTAGAAACAGTGAGGTGCAAAACTGCTGAGAACTACACAAACAAAACTTTTCCCTCTTATAGTTTGCACAGAAAGACTCCAACAAAGTTTTCGAGTGACCCCTAAGTGGATCTCGAGCGCTAAAATCTTCTGTGTCCATTCAGTTGAAACCTATTGGAGCAGACACCTAGCCTCTAGACTGCGAGCACTCTGTCAAAATGGGTCTCAGACGGTAACCACAGAATATTTCATTAATTAATGAGTGTTATGTGGTGCTATTAAAGCACTCACACGCCCCATTTGGCCCAAAGCACAGCCTTTTAACACATTAACTCACCGCAGATCTCAATCTGATGCATGAGAAAGAGGACGAGAGAAAAACAGAGACAAGCTAAAACTCATCACATGCAGTCTGCAAGGAGTCATATACTGGGCACAAAATCCCATCGCATACTCTAATCTCTTATACTTTATGGGCCTTGTCAAAATTCGCAAAACATTTTATACAATGTTGTTCAACTCTAATGGTACTAATGCAGGTCTGCAACACAACGGGAGTGTTAATATGAGAACATACATTAGCGGGCCAAGGGAATATGTGCACCCAGTTACCACTAATGGGTGCTAAACTAATAATTGCTTGGGTAATGTAAGCTTTTACATGAGCCTTTACACATACATACACACACACACACACACACACACACACACACACACACACAAATGGTTTTTGTAGATATTAGTAGTTGTTTTTGTCAAAGTGCGCTGACAATACAATTAAATTTTAATTAAATTAGGTGCCGATTATACTAATATATTTCCATCTGACAGATTTTCCACAATTACTGAGAACTCATAACTATCATCTTTAATGTGACAGCCAGAAACTGATGGGTGTGTTTAATAACGAAAAAAACGAACAGTGTAGGAAGTATAAAAGCCAGGCTGAGTTCAAAATGAACATGGAGATTCTTTACTCATCAGCTAACTACTTTTTAAAGTATCATACATGCAGATATTCCGACAGTTGAAGCGCTTATAACATTTGAAAGTCGCACACGATGGCTGTGGTAAGCCGCACAAAAGTGATGCAATCTGTCTGCTAGATCTGACAGGGCTTGGAGGCCTTTGGATGTTTCTGGTGCTGCGTTCACTTCCCCATTCTCGCTCTCTTTTCTCTACCTCCCCCTCTGTCCTGAGGGAAGTTGCAACTTCAAAACACGCACAATAAAGAAAGATATGTCTCAACACAAATATTTACCACTGATGTTGTAATACACTCATCTTCCTAAGAACATATTAAAAAATCATTATAGGATTTATCTATCTATCGTCTGTCCGCTCATCTATCTATCTATATATCTATCTATCTATCTATCTATCTATCTATCTATCTATCTATCTATCTATCTATCTATCTATCTATCTATCTATCTATCTATCTATCTATCTATCTATCTATCTATCTATCTATCTATCTATCATTGATAGAACTATTTATCGTCTGTCCGTTCATCCTCCTATCCATCAATCTATCTATCTATCTATCTATCTATCTATCTATCTATCTATCTATCTATCTATCTATCTATCTATCTATCTATCTATCTATCTATCGTCTGTCCGTTCTTCCATCTATCTATCTATCTATCTATCTATCTATCTATCTATCTATCTATCTATCTATCTGTCTATCTATCTATCTATCTATCTATCTGTCTATCTATCTATCTATCTATCTATCTATCTATCTATCTATCTATCTATCTATCTATCTATCTATCTATCTATCTATCTATCTATCTATCTATCTATCTATCGTCTGTCCGTTCTTCCATCTATCTATCTATCTATCTATCTATCTATCTATCTATCTATCTATCTATCTATCTATCTATCTATCTATCTATCTATCTATCTATCTATCTATCTATCTATCTATCTATCTATCTATCTATCTATCTATCTATCGTCTGTCCGTTCTTCATCTATCTATCTATCTATCTATCTATCTATCTATCTATCTATCTATCTATCTATCTATCTATCGTCTGTCCGTTCTTCCATCTATCTATCTATCTATCTATCTATCTATCTATCTATCTATCTATCTATCTATCTATCTATCTATCTATCTATCTATCTATCTATCTATCTATCGTCTGTCCGTTCATCATCCTCCTATCTATCTATCTATCTATCTATCTATCTATCTATCTATCTATCTATCTATCTATCTATCTATCTATCTATCTATCTATCTGTCTGTCTGTCTATCTATCTATCTATCTATCTATCTATCTATCTATCTATCTATCTATCTATCTATCTATCTATCTATCTATCTATTGTCTGTCCGTTCATCATCCTCCTATCTATCTATCTATCTATCTATCTATCTATCTATCTATCTATCTATCTATCTATCTATCTATCTATCTATCTATCTATCTATCTATTGTCTGTCCGTTCATCATCCTCCTATCTATCTATCTATCTATCTATCTATCTATCTATCTATCTATCTATCTATCTATCTATCTATCTATCTATCTATCTATCTATCTATCTATCTATCGTCTGTCCGTTCATCTATCTATCTATCTATCTATCTATCTATCTATCTATCTATTGTCTGTCCGTTCATCATCCTCCTATCTATCTATCTATCTATCTATCTATCTATCTATCTATCTATCTATCTATCTATCTATCTATCTATCTATCTATCTATCGTCTGTCCGTTCATCTATCTATCTATCTATCTATCTATCTATCTATCTATCTATCTATCATTGATAGAACTATCTATCGTCTGTCTGTTCAACCTCCTATCTATCTATCTATCTATCTATCTATCATTGATAGAACTATTTATCGTCTGTCCGTTCATCCTCCTATCCATCTATCTATCTATCTATCTATCTATCTATCTATCTATCTATCTATCTATCTATCTATCTATCTATCTATCTATCTATCTATCTATCTATCTATCCCTCTTGTCTGTCTGTCTATGAAGAGTGTTCTTTGTCTTCCTGTTCACGTTTGTTTATCTTGGATGGATTACAAACAGATGTGAATCTCAAAATTGACTTAAGTAGTAATAAGATTAAAAATATAGGCCTGTAATAGTTTACAATTTTGTTTCATATCTATATAACAATGTGAACATCCTCTCTTGAGCGCACTTCATTTTTTTTTCTAAGAAAAACGCTAACATGGTGTGTTTATAAATTCCACGCTGCACATTCTCGAACACAGGTAACAACTTTAACCTCCGTACATATTAAACCTATAAGAGAAAGAAAAAGACCGAGCATCTCGCACAGTGAAGTTGTAGTGTATTTAACGCCTGCGCACACACGGTCCATAGTGAAGAGAATTGTGAATGGGGGGAGTATTTTGGGTGTACAGTCATAAGTCGGACTCCGAGGAGCCAGGAAGTAACTGTGAGCCATGCAGCTCATGCGACGGATAAAGTAGCGCGGGCGAGCGTCTGTTGTCAGCAGTCGGAGATCACACGCGCAAGAGTGAGGAAGAACAACAAGCCAACTGCAAATTACTGCCAAATCGAGTGCAGGACAACTCACGGACCCCACAAGAGGCGAAATCCGAAGGAGCTTTTACATTTTAAAGAACACAAAGCTCACTGCAACATACTCCATCATTAGAAGAAGAGAAAAGACGGAAGGAAATAAGAGCGGGACTTGCGACTTTCAACGCAACGCTTCACTCTCTTTGCAAGTTTACACAAATACAATTAACAAAATTGATCAAAGCGCCTTCAAGATGCCTCGGGTGGTCCCGGATCAGAGGAGCAAGTTCGAAAACGAGGAGTTCTTCAGGAAACTCAGCCGCGAGTGCGAGGTGAGCTCGATTCATCCGAAAGACATTTGATAAAGTGGCGGAAACAAAGTTGCACCTCTCGCGTGACATGAAAACAAGCGTGTCATCGCCTCTTTCTTTAAAAGCCTCTGTGTGCGGACCGCTAATGCTCACTGCTGAGAAAAGTTTTTTAACCTTCCATTCACGGCAGTTACTAAATTGCTTTTTATACACTGCAAGCATGTATCAACAAAATACAGATGTGGCGTAGACTTAAAAGACGCACCTTTGCACCTCACCTTTTAACTCTAGAACAATAATGAAAATTTGTTTACTTATTATCCAAATTTAAAGCAGTTTGCATTTCAAACGTGCGCGTTTTGTTCTTTTTTCTACATATTTTTAGATAGCTTGCAGATGTGTTCATTCTTCGGCTTTAATCTCAACAAATTAGTTCACCTCATGCCACACACTAATATCTATTTAAAGTAAATTTCAGAAGTTCATTATTCTACAGACCACTTTGAATTCAAATAGCCTACTGATGAATTAAAGAAATCACATTAAAATTTAAACAAAACATATCATAAAACTAAGCATCGACGGGGTGTATTATGACAAGTTAAATAGAGGAGCATAAAGATGTTGTTCTAACACTTAAAACATTTTTACAATGTACTCTAATGCTGTTTTATAACAAGACTCTTTAATTCCATCCCTGTTTACAGATTAAATACACCGGGTTCCGCGATCGGCCGCATGAGGAGAGGCAGGCGCGCTTCCAGAACGCGTGCCGTGACGGCCGCTCAGAGATAGTGAGTACACGCACCTCACAGCCCCGGTCAATGACTACTGACCCCCGCATCAATGCTGGCAACTCAACACTTAAATACATTAACGTGATTAGGCAACCGGAACTGTCAGCCCGTCACTAAAAACTACGTTCAAAATACTTCCTCATATGTTACAAGCGCCAAAACACCACAGAGCAGAGAACATTTATGATCCATATCGTGTTGTACCGACTTGTTGGTATTTAATTCGCTGTATTATTAGGACTACAAATAATAAACAATGCTTAAACATAAAGTGCCTCTCGGCTTCTTTTAATTATCCGGCAGAAACGCGTCTCACGGGTGCAGATGAACTCAGACGTGTCTAAATTACAGTCTCTTTAAAAATACACCGAGACTGCATGTTTGTTTTTTAATCCCTCGCCGGTTTTATTAATATTTTCCGCTTTTTTAAAATTGTGCTTTTTAAAAATACAGATTGACTTGTGTCGATAACATGAGGGCGGCTTGTTTATCTCTTTGTTTGTATCTCATGTCTTCAGGGCTGTTTTGAGATAGATTTAGCTACCCATAATATTTCTAAGAATAGATGAGACAACTGTTACTTTAATTTAGATGATATTTATTCTGTTTATTGTAACGTTATAGACTAGATAGATAAAACAGACTCCACTATTTCAGTTTGACGTCACGGTTTTATTTAATTAGATTTTTCTGGCAGAATTTGGTCATAAACATCAATTTACAGGCCTCACAGCGGATAGTGATAGTTTACTGACCAGGAACATAATGGGAAACATTACTGAAGCTTTTCTAATATAAAATGCAAATTAAAAACCGATTTGTTTTTGTTTGTATAATTTCTACGTGTTTTGTGATGCAATGTTCTCTCATCATGCCGTCATTGCTAATTGAGTTTTGCTGTGTTGTGACTGTGTGCACTTTAGTTCTTTAATCAGTAAGATGTAGTCAAATTTGTTTTTATTTGCCCCTGATGTCCAAAAATAGATTCAATTTTGAGGCAAACCGGTCTATTACAAAGTAACTTTTCGTCATGTCTTTATATGCCTATTACAGTGATGCTGAGTATTGATTAATATAATTATTGTTTATGTATGTTTGAGCATATGAGTAAAAGAGAATCAGATTGAGTTTAATATAATTATGTACATAGATATAAACAAAATTCTGCAAGCCAGTTTACTATAAAATCCTGTTTTTTGTTGCTCATGCTCCTTGAGAACGTTATTGAATTATTGTGCCATAATTCAAAACCTTAATGTAAGTAAGGGGCTGCATTTAAAACAATTATTGATTTTGTACTCCTCTCCGTCTCTGTTATCTCTCTGTCACTCATTCACTCCTGCGTTCGGTCTCCTCTCAAACTCAGTTTGGTGCAGCCCAGTGTGCCAGCAATGAGCATTGGTAAAATAGAATCAGATGTGTGTAACTCAATACCTCAAATAGAGAAAATGATGACTTGTTTTTTTTTTTCTCTTTGCGTTTGTGCACCCCTCATCCCCTCCTCCCTTCTTTTTCCTGATGTTTTGAGCGCTGGCCTTGGCTCCAGGCATTCTCCTCTTCTCTCTGATGTGAAAACAGAAATGACGGGCTGCATAATTTATGCTCGGGCCTGGCTTTCTTATCCTGTTTGTATTGATTTCCCTCTAAAAGGCTTTTGTGGCGACCGGCACCAACCTCTCGCTGCAGTTCTTCCCAGCCAACCTTCATGGGGATCAGCGGCAGTCGCCCACCCGAGAATATGTGGACTTCGAGCGGGAGACAGGAAAGGTAGACCTGACACTCTTTCTTTATGTATTTGCAATTATCTCTGCCCCCATTTTTTTAAAATTAGGTCATAAACACATAAACACACTTTCATACAAATGTATGATAATAGTAACATCCAACACTTTGATGAAAACTTTTAGTCAGGTTCCAAAAAAGCCACATGCATGATTTATGAAATCTGAGGAGTGATTGAAGAAGTCATTTCTGTTTCTCTTTTGTCTTTTCCTTCCTTTAACACACAGAGGAAGTGTGTCGCTTTTCCAAACCAGACGTATCCATGGTTTAGATGGGCAAAAGCCTTGATTTTCCATAATGATATGTTTCGCTCTCACACATCTCAAGGAAAAATGAGCCCTTGAAATATTACACTGCAGACATCAAAAAAACAAGCCCTTGTGAATGAAACATGGCCCAGGTTTCCATTTTATGTTTAAACTTTCGATTTTATTTCTGTAGCAGTATTATTTCAGACACGCTCATCGGTTTTAAATTTTTGAATTGGTCTTTCAACAACTCCCTCTTGTTTCTCTGGATTTAAGGAATGCATAGCCTCCCTAAACCCGTAAGAATGTAAAATAAAACCATACCGCACTGCACCGCACAGTCTTCGTTCCATTTATAACCACTATTAAACTACGTATTTATTTCTGTTATTCTAGTCAAAGCTGTCCGTGCCTGTCAGAAGACTATAACCATAACCTCTCCCTATGTCACCTTTGTAAAGTTACTTTTAAAAACCGTGAACAGTGAAAGTGAAAATTCTGTCTTTATTAACTCTAATGTGGTTTAAACCTGTATAACTTGTGTTTTATCTGTAAAACACAGAGGAAGATATCAAAAAAATTCTGCAAAGAATGTCAATGGGATCAAAAGAAAAAAGAAAAGTTAACCAAAATAAGACGGATCTTACAAAAGGCATGTTATTTTTTATTTAGTACTGACCTGAATAAGATATTTCACATAAAAGACATTTACATATAGTCCACAAGAAAAAAATATTGTTGAATATATAAAAATTACAGTTTTTTTTTTGTTTGTTTTTTTGTTTAGTGATAGTTGTTCATGAGTCTCTTGTTTGTCCTGAACAGTTAAAACTGCCCGCTGTTCTTCAGAAAAAAATCCTTCAGGTCCCACAAATTTAGCTTTAGCTTTTTGGTGTATTTGAACCCTTTCCAACAATGATTATATGATTATGAGATCTACATTTTCACACTGAGGACAACTGAGGGACTCATATGTAACTATTACAAAAGGTTCAAACACTCACTGATGCTGCTCCAGAAGGAAACACAATGCAAGATCTGGGGCGTGAAATGGGTAGATGTAACATATTTTGTCTTCTGGGAAACATGTAAGTGTCTTCTGTAGCTTCTGAAGGGCAGTACTAAATAAAATAAAATAAAACATATTTAGAAAAAAAATAAGAAAAATGCATGCATCTTCATTCTGGTCAAAAGTTTACACCCCCGGCTCTTAATGCATTGTGTTTCCTTCTGGAGCATCAGTGAGCATTTGAACCTTCTGTAATAGTTGCATATGAGTCCCTCAGTTGTTCTCAGTGTGAAAAGATGGATCTCAAAATCATACAGTCATTGTTTCAAATACACAAAAATGCTGAAAAACCAAAGAATTTGTGGGACCTGTTTGTTTTTATGAACAACAGCGAGCAGTTTAATTGTTCAGGACAAACAAGGAACTCATTAACAACTGTCACTAAACAAACAAACAAAAAAAACAGGATCATTCAGGTGAGAACACAGTAATAAGAATCAAGTGTATGTAAACTTTTGAACAGGGTAATTTTTAAAAAATCAGCTATTATTTTCTCTTGTGAACTATATGTAAAAGTCTTTAATGTGAAATACCTTCTTAAGGTCAGTACCTCTCTTATTTTGGTAAAAATAATTAACATTTTGCAGATTCTGCAAGGTGTATGTAAACTTTTGACTTTAACTCTACAACATTTAATCTTAATAAGAACCTTTTTCACTATAAAGATCCTTAAGGAACCATACATGCAAGTGAAGAACCTTTATGTTTAAGAGTGTAAATCAGATTCTCAGGTTGATTTTTCTCTTGTATCTCGTGTGATACTTTACACTGTGAAGAAAGGGAAATACGTAACTGACACCATCAGGCACTCCGTCAGCCGCGCTTGTCCACAGATGCAGCGATCACTTTCTTAGTGCGTCTGTCACAACTACCAAATGTGATACAAATTTAATTCAAGCCTTCTAACGCTTTAAAGACTCTGGTGCCGAGATGTTTACAGTTCATAAAGGCTGATTAGGAAATATGCCGCCAGCACAACAGCTTTATGGATGGTCGCACAAGACCAATTAAAGGAAACGCTCGGGCCGGATTAAATAGCATTTTGCCATAGGTTCTTTTAAGGTCACCCCTGAGGCCTTTCCCTTCAAGCCTTTGTGTAGAAGAACGTTAGCGCGAGACATTAGAGAGGCACTTACTGGCTTTGTTTGTGTTTTTACCACAAGCCTCTCGCAAAGCTGCTGGTGTTTCTTGTGCTGTTGTGGACAAGGAAGCCTCTCTTCACGGACGCTGCCTCACTGAGATGCGCTCATTAAAAATGCATCTGTGAGAAATCAATGGACCTTTTGGCCCCAAGGCTGACGGACTAATCTTTGCCTGTTAATTATTTAAAAAGGCGTGAAGGGTGTGTGTGCGTCGATCCCCGTGCTGACGGGCGGCCCGAGCATGCGTGTTTCTGAGCCTGGGCTCTCTGGTAATCCTATCCACCTGTCTGTCACCTCTGCCAGAACTCAGATCCATGCAGCTTTAATGAGCCTCACACCGTCTGCCTTCAAAATACAGCCCATGCGGTGCATACCCCTACACTTTCCAGATCCTACCCAACTCACATACACATACCAGTTGAATTGTTCTGACTACTTGTTTTGTGCTATTTACATTCTTTTGAAAGAAGTTTCTCTGCGTTTGCAACATGTCCTTACTGTGTTTGAGAAGGAAGGCTTGCAAGATGTTGAAGTTCTTTTAAATAACAAGATAACACTTTAGAATAAGGTCCCATTTATTAACATTAGTGGTTCCATTTTATATTAGGTGGCCTATGAACTTACATCAAAAAATACGGGTAAGGTTAGAGACAGGTTTGGTGGTATTGGTAAGTTTAAGAGTGGGTTAAGGTGTAAGAGATGGACCATCAGTGTAATTATAAATGTAATTACATGCAGGTATTTTTTAAATATAAGTACAATGTAAAAACATGTATGTACAAAATAAGTGTTTTGTATCAAATGATTAATTCAAATGTAAGTACACAGTTGTTAATGCCACCTAATGTAAAGTGGGACCATAATAATAAATAAAAATTAAATTCTTTATTGTTTGTTCATGTTTGTTCAATCAGTAATGTTAAATATTATTTTTGATATATTTTATGCTTGTATATGCTTGATTTTTTTGTTTTTTCATTAGTGCATGTTACTACTTTTTATCATAATATTTTTTTTACATAATATTAGCATGTGATTCCACCACTATTATAATTATTTTAACGGAAATTACTGACCTTTATTTGATTGCATCAATGAAAGTCATTTTTAATAGATTGATCAGGTAGTTAAACATTTTTTTTTTTCATTTATAGTTGTAAAAAGTGTAATTTATCCACTTATCTGGACTTGTGTCTTGTGCATCCTCTTCACTGTTTTAAATAAGATGTGTATCACCTGTTTTACAAGTTGTTGAAAAATACAATGACCTTAACAAGTGCTCTTGACAGATTTATATCCATGTAACGCATTTCAGAGCTGGAGTTTCCTTTCTCTTTTGTTTGGAAGGAAATCCTGAATGGACAAACTTTGCTGATAAGGTCTGTCCTCCCTTCCTTTCTTACTTTGTTCCTCGTCTTCACTCACATGCCCTCTGTTTTTCTTTCATCCTTTAATTCTCCGTCTCTTTTTCTCCTCTCTACTCAAACGTCTGACATAGTGAATTCCCTGTAGGGCGATGAGTGTCAGACCGGGAGAGTTCATGCGTGCGCCCCAGCCTCTGCTCCTAATTAAACTGATTGTTAACCTTTTCCACAAACAGATCCCTCTTAAGAGCTATGGTTTTAATAGACTACGGCTAAAATATAACCCTAACCGGAAAGCGCTCAGACTTGCAGTTGATCCCAACATGCAAAACCATGTGAGATATGTGCTGCCTGTCATCAGGAATGTGCGATTGCCGTCTGCCTATTGGCTGAGGTGTCCTTACAAGACCGCCGATTGGTTTATTTCTCACGCCGTAAATCAGTCATCAACGTCTCATTTGCTACTCACAATGCACATGCTGTGTTTTGCTGCCAGACTCCCAAACTGTAAAAGCAATTTAGAGATAAAAGTAGAGTTGTAAAGAATATGTGAAACACAGCTAGGCAGGAGCACCTTAATTATATGGCTTCACAAGCAGCCGTCTGATGAGATGCATGATAAAAAGAAAAAAATCATTATAATAACTTTGAAATGTGCTACGAGGCAAAGTTTATGAACTCTGTATTTGGGATTTAGTTAACCGCTCTGTGTTTTTATCTGATTCTGGCTGATACAGAAAAGCTGCATAAACAGATGAAAAATAAAACACTAAAATTAATAGTCCTAAATGCTACAAGTGAAGTTGGTCATCACAACAATTATAATAGTTATTCAAATTAGTTCCTTTAACTAGGGCTGTCACAATTCCTCGAATCAATTTGAGTACTCTATTTTAAAATGCATTATTAGACCATTTTCCAACCCTGCATGATATATTAAACCCATTTTTAAATCATAATAAACCATAATGCTATTGTGAATTCACAAACTCTACTATTCAATTAAATAAATACATGCGATGCAGGTTTTATATATGCGTTTTAACTATTTACATGCGTGTAGCTTATGTATGTGTAGCAAGATAAATGCTGCTCCGCACAAACTGTTATTATTTGCATGTGTGGCGTGTCTTAATCTCAGTCTCTCCATATTGTTATGAGTTTGGGTTTGTTATAACCTTCATCTAGGAACACAACATGCGCCGGTTCATCAGATTTGTAAGGTAAATGATTTATAAACCTACGCAAACACAGATTTGGTCAGTTACCCAGATGCATGGCCATATCGGCGATACTCGGATATAAACAACAGCATGGATTGTACTACTGAATACGTTGTTCTGCTAATTTATGCTGTCTAAACCATGGAAAGAACATGTGGAAGCTGCTAAATCATATAGAGAAAGACTAAGCAGGAAAGGGCGCAATATTTGATAAACTAAAGTTAACAGCTAAACTAAAAAAAAAAAAAGTCTTCCAGCTTGACCAGCTAAGCTGGGAAAGTGGCCGAAACCCCTCTAAAACCAGCCTGGTTGACCAGCTAAAACCAGCCAACCAGTCTAGGCTGGTTTTAGCTGTTTTTTTCAGCAGGGACTAGCCTAATATTTCACCTACCTGGCCAGAAATAATAAGAACAAACACAAATGTTGTCAAGATTCTTGCCCTGGAAATCCTGGTTCAGTTTCGCCAACCACAAACGCAGTTTCTTCCTCAGACAGTTTTTTGCACTCTTCTGCTTAATTTGTTATAACTTTTGGCAGTCTATAGCACTCCAAATCCCCATTTGACCGATTAGTACAGCCCAAAACATGACAATAAGTGAACATTTTCAGCAGCAATAATCAGCAAAATATGCGTTTTTTGTTTGGTTCAGTGGCATTGTTTACATTCAGTGCCACCAAAACACTCCATATGCTGACTTTTCATCACGATTTCAAAATATTCAATAAATTACAGTGGCCGTAGCATTTCTGTCATAAAGAAATAATCAAATATTAAAGATTAAGTGGACATTTAACTTAAATGTTGTTTAGTCATCATTAAACAAGGATTAGATCGTACAGTGAAATGTAAAAACTGTGGTAATGCCGTTAGCGCCCACTGCTGTCATTTGTTATAATTCGTAAAGTACATTATCTCTATTGTTTACAATGCAGTACAGTTTTGTTCGATAAAACCATATGATTACTTGCTTTTGATACTTCATTTGAACTAATTATTATTGCCTCGTTGTTATATACGTGTTTTAAGTAAATTTAAAGGCTAATGTTAGATCTATTTTAATTACTACAAAAAAATCATTATAATTATACAATTACTCGATGTAATATTGACAGCTGATATGATACTGATGCTTCTCTTGCTTTTTTTTTTCATATAATTTTGTTCCTTATGGCTTTCACATTATCACACTAACTATTTTTCTCCTCTGATGAACTTGAACGTGTTGACAGGCTTAACGTTTTCCACCTCTCACCAGAGACGGGCTCTTTTCCGTAATGTTCTCCCGCCATAACTCTCACCTTTCTCTCCTCTTCTTTTCTCCTGGTTTGAAAACACAGCCGTTGCCAGCAGAAGCTGTGCTGGGCCAGTTTAAACTTGGCCTGTGGCAGGGGACAGTAGTATTATCTGAGTGGGGCGGCGGAGCCCCCGCAGCACAGCTTAAGTACAGGCTCCTAGTGTCACTGCAGGCTAATGGGAACCAGCTGTGGGGGAGGTTTAATTTTAGCGGTAGCAAGCACAGCCCCAGGGAGGAGACTTTAACCCTGTCTCAACCAGAGCTCCTCAGAAGCATACGTTCCCTGTGCAACAGCCTCGATTCAGGTATTCCATCACCCCCAAAGTCTAGTGAATAAGTGCTTTATTGACTATATGACGAGGTAAAATGTGCTGATGATGCACGTAACCTCAAAAGGCAAATGGGAAATATAGGGATTTCCATTTTATCTAGGTAGATCATTATCTATGTTTCTGTATTTGTATTTGGTTCATGTGAGCAACACTAGAGTTTAGTCTAGTAGCTCTTGGCACTCTGTAAACTATATTGTGCCATTTTTTCCTGCACCACTATTACTAGAGCAAGAAACTCTTTCTCCCTCCCTCCCTTTCATGAAGCTTCTGTCTCCACCACTTAAACTCAATCTTGTTGAAATGTGATCTCCTCTGAGATGGAGGCTTCAGCTGTAAGGCTTTAAGGAGATCTGATGCTTGGCGCTGTTTCCTCCTCTCCTCCTTCTTTCCCCTGTTCATTCGGAGCGCTTGTGTGTGGTTTTGACTTTTTTTTTTTTATGCAAAGCAGAAATTGGGTCCGTCTGCTCGAGCCATGCCAGGAGGCTTTGGTTTGTCATTCCACTTCGGAAGGGAAGGCAGCAAGAGAGTTGTAAACTGATTGGCCCAGAGACTCGAACAGCAGCCAGATTTTGCCCGAGACCCTCCACAGAGCGCTGGGTGGTGGGCTATCTGAACTCGGGACTGCATAGGGTGACAGACAGATCGCTTGTGGAATAAAATACAAATAGGCTGTGTCATGGTCACATTTTAGTAGTGCATTTTAGTAGGCATTTTGATTACACTAAAAAATGCTGGGTTAAAAACAACCCAGCGCTGGGTGAAATATGGACAAATGCGGTGATTGCGTTGTTTTGATCCAACATTTTACCCAAACTTCTGAGTAGTTTTATTTAACTATTGCTTACAAAATACTATATTTCTTGCTTAAAATGAACCCAAAACAGTTTTGAAATTAACGTTTTAATATGATTAATAACATTTATTAATAAGTTGAATAAATATTAATTAAATATAAAAAAAAATTTAAAATAGCTTGTTAATAAATGTTCACCTTTTGATTATTGCTAATGATATTTTTAGGACATGTTATTTGCCAAATGAAATTATTGGCTTTATATTGCTACTGTAAAAGTCCAAAGCAAAATTATCTAAAAAAACATGATTTTTACAAATTTGTATGTATTTATTTGTTGTTGTTAGACTCTTTTTTTTTTTTTTACCAAAATGATTTTTTTTTTACAGTAAATATAATTTCAGAACAGTTTTAAATTAAAAAGTCCATTCAATCCAATAATAGTAGTGTCCAACCAATGGACAATAACATTCTGTTTATTATAAGCATGCAGTGTAGTTTTGTCATATGCCACTTGCAAAAGCTCTGTAAAGCAAAACAGATTCTGATTGGTCATTATTTTTAGTGTTATTTCCTACTGTAAATATATTAAAACTTAATTTTTGATTAGTAATATGCACTGCTAAGGACTTAATTTGGACAACTTTAAAGGCGATTTTCTCAGTATTTGAATTTTTTGCACATTCAGATTCCAGATTTTTAAATCGTTGTATCTCAGCCAAATATTGTCCTATTGTAACAAACCATCCATCAATGAAAAGCGTATGTATTCAGCTTATACACAGTACACACACATATCTCATGTAAACAAAAACTGTTATTTTGGATGCAATTAATTGTGATTAATCATTGCCTAGCACTATAAACTATACAAGTTATAAAACATTTTTATAACATTTCTCTTCCAAATCCTGAGAACCCTCTTTGAGCCACCTATAAACCCTTGTATGTGTTAAATTAGAAATCTCTAACACATAAAAAGTGATCATTTAATAAAAAAGGTAAAAATTATGATTTACATGCATTTGAAATGTATGTATTTGTATATTTGTAAACATTACATTGCCAGCAACCTATGCTTTTACTTTGAAAACAAAAATAGGTAAAAAATAGTTAAATAGTGTTTTTAGTCAAAATATCCTGTGTAGAACAATTACTCAATTAATCAGTTATTTAAATAGCTCTGACTCCGACGAAGTCTGTGACTGTATGTGTGCGATTTTTTGAAAAGCACAGGGGAATAATTTGTTTGTCTGTTTTCAACATATTTATGTGATAAAATATGCAACAGTACGTGTGTGGCTCTGATTCGGTGCCAGTGTGAAGGCCCCTGTGTCGGAGCCACACTGGGGCGTGGTGTTTTTCACTCCCAGACGCTATAAATCTTCAGCATGTCTGTGTGTGTAAGAATGTTCGCTCGGGGGCAGATAGCATGGGGAAGAATCGGACTAAATGACTCCATTATGAAAGGGGCTGCAGTCTGAGGCCTCACCACAGGAATTGGTGTTTTAATAGTTTTGCGTTTCCAAAACTATTAAGCAAGTTTTCCAAGTTCGATGCGTGTGTGCGTGTGTGTGAGTGTGTATCGAGATACCGACTCTGACTCACACTTGGTGTGGGTGTACACTTCATTCTGCACCCCTGTTTGTATTATTGTGTGTGTTTGCGTAGGTTTACATAGCGTAGGTTATCCATTAATCTGTATATGCATTTGTCTGTTTTTCATACATTTTCCTATGTGTGCGCATGCTACGCTTAGCAAGCACATCTCCATATTCATGACTAGTCATGTACCGCGGAACATGCTGTG
>NC_133371.1:28428818-28604345 GCF_049309525.1 Garra rufa
ATCAATTCCTTGGTGCTCGACACTCGACTTATCGTGACTAAATTTAAGATGGCGGCGGCCGCTAAACTTCTTGCAGTTACTGTCTGTATAAATCTACTTTTAAATAAACTACCGGTGCTTTTTCTAAGTTCTCAATGTCTCGTTTTAAATGTCAGGGCCCTTGGAAGTCTACCAATGAAGTGTGGAGCTACTTTGTGCCTCGTAAATGGCGTAAAACAGTGATTTATTTACATGGCTCCTTCGATGCCCGATTGACTTTCATTGACAACCTGTTGTGAGCATCGGCTAACTGACCCCAGATTTCGGACAGCAGTGGACAAGACGAGATGAGATATGCAAGGTACGTTTACACTCGGTATCATGATTCAATACACTTTAGGTCAAAATCACACCGGAGTTCTCCTTTAAGCAGTACGTCATAGTTCAAGTCCAAGTTCGGGAGGGTTTAAATGCACCTCTAAATGCTCACTGAATGCTGAGCATATGTAAAGAAAGAAATCAAACAACTAAGCAGTTGATGACTACGGTAAATATCATCAAGAGGAACATCAAGAAAAAATCCACACAGCGAGAAAAAGAAGATGAGTTAAAAGCAGCAAACAATGTAGGGCAATTACATTCTTCATTAAGAAAGCAAATACTCCCAATTGTAAGGAAATTCATCATCTAAAGTGTCAGGCTGGTATAGACAGTGTATTCAGAGCCCTCTGGAACAGATGAGATGATGTTAATAACTACAGAAGATCTGCTGAGTGTTCACAAGTTTCTACACCTACATATCAGAGCCTACATGTACATCACGCTGGCTTGTAAATGAGAATGCTTCAGTGGACTGATAATACTGTGGTTTATTAACACCATCTATTGTAGTGTTTAAAGTCATTGTTAAGTAGGTGAGTTAGCCTTTGTCATGTTTTTTAAGTAAGAAATAGCACTTTCATATGCATGGTGGGGTACTTCTGATGCTATGACTACTATGTGGTATGTCAAACCACACGTGTATCTCTACGCCTCGCTTAAAGGCAACATTTAATGACTGAGTTTCAATTTGAATAGATGTAGGTAAAAGTCTGTAACAGAGGCAGACAGTGTGCATTAGTGATTGTAGAAAAAAAAGAGGGTTGCGGTTGTTATAGCTTAATGTCAGCCAAAGCCAGAAATGGTAAATTTCCACTGGCCCCACAGTCAAATGGCAATATTGTTTTGTTGCAGCATTATGTTAAACTGCTTTAAATTAGTTTTTCCCCACATCAATTTATACTCCATACACCATAATAATGACAAAGCAAAAACCAGTTTTGCAAATTTTACAAATTTATTAAAAATAAAACACTGAAATAAGTACATTGCATAAGTATTCATACCCTTAACTCAGTACATAGTTGAAGCACCTTTACAGCCTTAAAAGTCCTTTAAACCTTTAAACCTTTAAAGTCTTTTTGGGTATGATGTGACAAGCTTTGTACATCTGCATTTGGCAATTATCTGCCATTCTTTGCCTCACCTTTTCACCTCTCAAGCTCTGTCAGCTTGGATGGGGGCTGGCAGACATTTTCTAGAGTCCTAGTTGTTCCAATCACCTTCCATTATGGATAACGCTTCTGTGAACCTTCAATGCAGCAGATTTTTTTCTGAACTCTTCCCTAGATCACTGCCTTAACGCAAATCTGTCACTGAGCTCTACAGGCAGTTATCTTGACCTCAGGTCTTGGTTTTTGCTCTGATATGCATTTTCAGCTGTTAGACCTTTGCTCCTGAGCTAAATTTTGAGTGTCCCAGAAAAGGGTATGAATACTTATGCAACGGGATCTTTTCAGTTTTTTATTTCTAATGAATTTGCAAAGTTGTTACAAACCTGCTTTGTGCTTTGTCATTATGGTGTATGAGATGTAGATTGATGTGGAAAAAAAATATTATGTGATCCTGGGTATTGACACAAATTTCACATTTCAAATCGATTTCTATTCACAAGCTTGCAATTCGATTCAATTCCAATTTCGATTCAATTTGATTATTTTGGATATACAGTGATGTGAAAAAGTGTTGGTTTTGTCACACTTTAATGTTTCAGATCATCAAACAAATTTAAATGTTAATCAAAGATAAGACAACATGCAGTTTTTAAATGAAGGGTTTTTTTTAATAAAGAAAAAAATCCAAACCCACATGGCCCTGTGTGAAAAAGTGTTTGACCAAAAAAATCTGCTGTCTACCAAAAAAATCGAACTTGGGTTCTGCAGCAGGACAATGATCCAAAACACACCAGCAAATCCACCTCTGAATGGCTGAAGAAAAACAAAATGAAGACTTTGGATTGGCCTAGTCAAAGTCCTGACCTGAATCCTATTGAGATGCTGTGGCATGACCTTAAAAAGGCGGTTCATGCTCGAAAACCCTCCAATGTGGTTAAATTACTAAGATTCTGCCAAGATGAGTGGGCCAAAATTCCTGCACAGCGCTGTAACAGACTCATTGCAAGTTATAATAATAATAATAATAAACTTTATTTTATAAAGCGCCTTTAAAAGCAGCTTCTCAAAGCGCTGTACACAAATTAAACAATACAAAGCTCAAGCAATAAAAGTAACATCAACAATCAAATGCTAATTTAAAAAAATAAGTCTTAAGTCTACCTTTAAAAATGTCGTAGCTCTGGGCCTCCCTAAGATCAAGAGGCAGAGAATTCCAAAGGACAGGAGCATATGAAGAAAAGGCCCTGTCACCCATAGTTCCGTCAAGTTATCGCAAACGCTTGATTGCAGTTGTTGCTGCTAAGGGTGGCCCAACCATTAAGTTTAGGGGGCAAGCACTTTTTTTTACACAGGGCCATGTGGGTTTGGATTTTGTTTTCCCTTCATAATAAAAAACTTAATTCAAAAACTGCATGTCGTGTTTACTTACGTTATCTTTGATTAATATTTAAATTTGTTTGATGATCTGAAACATTAACGTGTGACAAGCATGCAAAAAAATAAAAAATCAGGAAGGGGGCCAACACTTTTTCACACAACTGCATATTAGGTACGCTACATGGCAAATTTCCTCAAGGATAAAAATCTAATGTTACTTCTGTAAAAACGAATGCTGTAAAATATAGCAGCTGGTACTACATTACTATAATATTGAAGATTAAAATGAACTTATCTAGATACACACACTTAAATTACACTCAATGGAGTTTTCATAATAATAAAGTCATTTTACAATTGCATAATTATATTTCTACTCCAGTTCGTTTTTTAAAATATAAACCTTTATGGCGGTCTTAAAAACGTGTCAAATTTATTCAAACATAGGCCTAAATTAAACATTCAAGAACAGTTCAAATTATAATGAATATGTTATACGGTGCATATAGTTAACAAAATGCTCATATCTAGATTATTTTTTCTAGCTGACTAACAAGTTCATAGTCACCAAATTTTTGTTTTCTTCCTGAGGTAAATGTGACGTTACGTGATATTGTTTGTGAGCTGTTATTGACGTCTTTCTGCGGTTGAAACAGTGATTAAGCGATTACATGAGACAGGATACGGATTCGGTAAGTTGTACTCTTTCTTTTAACTTACCTCAGGATGTTTATTCACGTTGATTTCGCGCTAAAACTCGTAATAAAGTGGAGATGATCCGTTCACGTGCAGTTCGCGCTCCCGCTTCTCTTGTAAAGAAGCGCTACAGCCATCTGTCACTCAACATTAAAGAGCGCCAAAACGGCATTTATTGTTTGAACATTGTAATGAAAACGACAGAATTTGAAATCTGAGACTTTGTTTTATATCAAAAGTAGCAAACCACAAAGCCTACAGTGATTTATTAGATGGAAGGAGCGCTAATGTTCCATTTATTAAATAAAAACAGGCTAGACTAATCAATTCTTGGGATTTAACAATCAATATCATTTAGTTAACCCATAAGGACCCACTGTGACGCGGGTGTCACAAACAATTGTAATTATCTGGAAAGGTCTTTTTAAAGCATTATCCCTTATTTTCAACTCAGGAAATCCCAAAGTGACACATAAGTAACATCCAGGTTCAGTCACGTGAAAATGTGTGCATTTTTTGTTGTCATGGCAACATTTCCAAAATGGTGGACTGTATGGTGAGCACATGTTGCAGTGTCAGCAATTTTTAAAGATGCTTTTTTTTGTTACTAAAGGTATGTTTCAACCCATTCAACTATTCTAATGTTTTAATAACACATCCTGGATTACACTTACCCTGATTTTAATACATTTCTTGAACAAACTGATATAAAACAAGTTACAAAGATATTGTGGTGACATATACGTCACATCGGGCTGTTACCCTTAAAACAATAGGTGGAATTTTGATGTGACATATTTGTCACATTAAGAAAAATGCTAATAAACTGCTCAATTAATTTAACTCATTAAAGTTTTTTAGTGTTATATATTTTCTACTGCTCATTTCAAAGAATATATTAACAAAAAGAACATTTAAAATAATGTCACATTAAATAAATTGTTAATGAAATGTATTTTGAAACTTTTTTTATAGTTACAGTTTTATTGCACAATATACAAATTATTGCAATGTTATGTGCATGTTTAACATGTTGACCTCCAGTGTGAGGTAGTTATTTATTTTTATTTAGTTCAAGTTATGAAAAAAAAACATGAACAACCATATACCAAAAAAGGTAGAATTCTGATGTTTCGAGAGAGTTGTTGTAAAATGTAATGGTCACAGTTATGTAGCTTTGAAATATGTTATGGAAAAGCAAATAAAAAGAAAAAAAATGTTATGTAGCAAATAAAACTGACAAAATATACTTTTTTCAATTCTGAAATAAATGCCCAATGTGACATATGTGTAACATGAAAAAATTATTATAAACGCCCAATGTGACATATATGTAACATTACAGATCTTTCACAAAGAAGGGTTGCATTTCAAAAACAACTGCAGAAACATGTTATAAGTGGTCCATTTGGTCTGTATTATATGCCTCATAATTTTCCTATAAGGAGAAATAGGTCCGGGTTCTTATGGGTTAAGAGGAAATTCAAAATTTGGAATCTTTCAAAATTGAAAGATTTGAAACAAAATAAGTATAATTTATAATTATAATTTTAGGCCTGTTTACACCAAGGATGATAACTATAACTATAAAGTTTTAATAATCACTCTAAATCTATAAGAATAGGGATGTTCAAAGTTGCATGATAATGATATTGTCTCTCAAAAGAAAGAGTCGATTCTGAACTAGTCGTCATATTTTTTAATCTTACCAATATGCATCAGTAGGTAACATACAGTGGGTACGGAAAGTATTCAGACCCCCTTAAATGTTTCACTCTTTGTTATATTGCAGCCCAGAGGAGTTGTTAGACCTAAAGCTCTACTGGGGCACAGGCCCCCATTACTCATTAATTCAGTTGTTGCATGTAGTTTAATGTCTTTATTTTAGGATTATCAATGTAAATTATAATTCAAATTTGAGATTTTACTGGGGCACACCATATTTTTACTGGGGAACGTGCCCCAGTAAAAAGGGTCTAGCAACGCCCCCCATTTGCTGAAATCATTTAAGTTCATTTTTTTCCCTCATTAATGTACACACAGCACCCCATATTGACATAAAAACACAGAATTGTTGACGTTTTTTGCAGATTTATTAAAAAAAAGAAAGGAAAAGAAAGATTGTGGCAAGGCACAGATCTGGCCAAGGTTACAAAAAAATTTATACTGCACTTAAGGTTCCTAAGAGCACAGTGGCCTCCATAATCCTAAAATGGAAGACGTTTGGGACGACCAGAACCCTTCCTAGAGCTGGCTGTCCGGCCAAACTGAGCTATCGGGGGAGAAGAGCCTTGGTGAGAGAGGTAAAGAAGAACCCAAAGATCACTGTGGCTGAGTTCCAGAGATGCAGTCGGGAGATGGGAGAAAGTTGTAGAAAGTCAACCATCACTGCAGCCCTCCACCAGTGGGGGCTTTATGGGAGAGTGGCCCGACGGAAGCCTCTCCTCAGTGCAAGACACATGAAAGCCTGCATGGAGTTTGCTAAAAAACACCTGAAGGACTCCAAGATGGTGAGAAATAAGATTCTCTGGTCTGATGAGACCAAGATAGAACTTTTTGGCCTTAATTCTAAACGGTATGTGTGGAGAAAACCAGGCACTGCTCATCACCTGTCCAATACAGTCCCAACAGTGAAGCATGGTGGTGGCAGGGACAGGACGACTGGTTGCAATCGAGGGAAAGATGAATGTGGCCAAGTACAGGGATATCCTGGACGAAAACCTTCTCCAGAGTGCTCATGACCTCATGACTGGGCCGAAGGTTTACCTTCCAACAAGACAATGACCCTAAGCACACAGCTAAAAGAACGAAGGAGTGGCTTCACAACAACTCCGTGACTGTTCTTGAATGGCCCAGCCAGAGCCCTGACTTAAACACAATTGAGCATCTCTGGAGAGACCTAAAAATGGCTGTCCACCAACGTTTACCATCCAACCTGACAGAACTGGAGAGGATCTGCAAGGAGGAATGGCAGAGGATTCCCAAATCCAGGTGTGAAAAACTTGTTGCATCTTTCCCAAAAAGACTCATGGCTGTAGATCAAAAGGGTGCTTCTACTAAATACTGAGCAAAGGGTCTGAATACTTAGGACCATGTGATATTTCAGTTTTTCTTTTTTAATAAATCTGCAAAAATGTCAACAATTCTGTGTTTTTCTGTCAATATGGGGTGCTGTGTGTACATTAATGAGGAAAAAAAATGAACTTGAATGATTGCAGCAACTGGCTGCAATATAAATAAGAGTGAAACGTTTAAGGGGGTCTGAATACTTTCCGTACCCACTGTATTAGCAAAATCCCCACCTGCCCGCGAAATACAGTCTGACCGGCCCACAAACACTTCCGCTAGTTAATGTGTTTACATCGTGTCGAGAAGACACTGTTGTTTGTGCTGTAAAAGCAAGTTTCAAAATCATTGCAAAAAGATTCTAATATTAAATGTATATTCAGAGAAAATTACAATGTTTTCTGATCTTAGATGCATTTAAACCTGTTGTAGGGTACTCCAGCACAATATTAGGACACTTTAAAATACCATATAACCTGCTCTTTAAGTCATTCATTTTTGGGTGAACTATTTCTTCCAAAGGTAAACAAGACAAAAGGTCATTTAGTTCAGTGCGATTACATCATGATCACCCACTCTTATAGATGACCTCACCCCACTCACACTAGCTGCCCAGGTCAATGAATCAATGACCATATATCAG
This sequence comes from Garra rufa, assembly GCF_049309525.1. Lineage (NCBI taxonomy): Eukaryota > Metazoa > Chordata > Actinopteri > Cypriniformes > Cyprinidae > Garra > Garra rufa. Next base: position 28,436,073 of record NC_133371.1, read on the forward strand.
ACAACAACACACACTGACACAACGATACAAAAAATAATGAATTAATGAAAGCATCCTCTGATTTACACACATCCTCCACATCTGTACACAAATAAGGTTGCAGGTTAAAGATCAAACTGATCCATCAACCAAAAACCCACATAAGATGTTAGTTGCTGTCTGCCCCTCATATGATGCAAGATGCAAGAAGTCTGGATCCTAAGCACAGTCAAGAGTCTTGAGGCCCGAAGGGGGGGCTCCTAAGAGCCTATGTCAGCTGCTGGTCTCCTCCGTTGTCTCACGGCTGTGCAGACACGAACAGATGACTCAGAGCCCCTAGACACAGCCAGCAAAGCCTGAGGTCTCAGACAGACCAACCACACATTCACCCTGAGAAAGACCTGTTAACACACACACATTTGTGCAAACAAGGCTGGACAAATACGTATGCACATGTATGCACACACACACGCTCTCTGGCCTCCACTATCCCCCCATGCCCTTTCACAGTCTTTGAACGCACACAAGTACATCTATACATGTGAATTTTACATTGTGCAGAGCTACTAAATTCAAATGCATCTCCTCCGTTTTGCTGACAACCTGCATTTCCTAACCGCAGCTTATTGATCTACACTTAACTTCACATTTGTATGAAAGATCAGCTTCGAAAGATTAAGACAGAACTGTTCTCTTTCATCTGAAGAACACATTCATGCAAAACAGGCTATTTGCAATAATAAGGAGAACTACATGCACATGTTTTACCCCTCATGTTGTCTTCATTAGTAAGGACTGGCACAGGTTTGGGACAGAGACAGACAGAGGCCCCTAACATGTGACAGGAGTGTGAAATGAGACAAGCGCTGCGGGCCTGTTTGGTGTGAGATACACAAAGCTGTGAGGCCATTTGAGAGGAAGAATTCTCTTGTTACAATCTATATGTCTTTAGTTGCTGCTCTAACATTCTTGTAAAAGCCTAATGTATGTTTTTCCTCATTCTATCTACAATACAAAAAGCCATTTTTACCACAAAGACTAACAGTGGCATTGAATGCTCTGAATTGCATTTATCTAATAATACACTAAAATTATATATGAAGAAAACTATATATATTAAGATCATGCAAGATTTTTTTAAAAGGAGACCTATTATCCCCTTTTTTTACAAGATGTAATATAAGTCTCAGGTGTCACCAGAATTTGTCTGTGAAGTTTTAGCTCATTTATCACATCATTTTGAAAATGCTAATTTTAAGTGGGTTTTTTCCACATGCTTGCAAAAAAAGGTTTACCAAAATAAAGTTTCTGGGTTGTCCTTTTTAACATTTCCTGGGTTTTTAGATGCAATGGGGACCTGATTATAGCACTTAACCATGGAGATCATGATATATCACCATTAATAGCATATATAATAACTCGTAGCAGATCTATACAGGTGGAGCTGGGGAGGTGGAGGGTTTCAGAGAAACTCTGAAAGCATGCCGCGAACTGCTCTAGTGAATGCTAACAAGCCATTTAAATGTAGAGCAGAAAGCTCATTGGCTGCAGATGCAATATGAACCAATCAGCTTGTGCCGAGTAGTTAACGCTGCAAACATCATCAGTTTACATTCCCGACTCTTCAGCCTGCACCATCTAGTTTCAAGACAGAATTTGCCATTTTTTATCAAATAAATGCAGCCTTAGTAAGCATAAGAAATGTTTTGAATAGCCGAAAATGTTAATTATTTTATGAAAATAAAAGGGATCATACAAAATGCACGTTATTTTTATATATAGTACTGACCTAAAAAGATATTTCACATAAAAGACGTTTACATAGTCCACAAGACAAAATAATAGTTAAATTTATAAAAATGACCTTGTTCAAAAGTTTACATACACTTGATTCTTAATACTGTGTTGTTACCTGAATGATCCACAGCTGTCATTTTTTGTTTAGTGATAGTTGTTCATGAGTCCCTTGTTTGTCCTGAACAGTTAAACTGTCCACTGTTCTTCAGAAAAATCCTTCAGGTCCCACAGATTCTTTGGTTTTTCAGCGTTTGTTTGTATTTGAACCCTTTCCAAAAATGACTATGAATTTGAGATCCATCGTTTCACACTGAGGACAACTAAGGGACTCATATGCAACTATTACAGAAGGTTTAGACATTCACTGATGCTCCAGAAGGAAACACAATGCATTAAGAGCCGGGGGTGAAAACTTTTTGAATTTGAAGATTAGGGTAAATTTAACTTAAATGTTTAACAAAATAAGAAAAATGTACGCATCTTCATTGTGTTCAAAAGTTTACACCTCTGTGTCTTAATGCATCGTTTTTCCTTCTGAAGCATCAGATTCTGCAAGTTGTATGTAAACTTCTGGCTTCAACTGTATATAATGTTAATGAATTAATTTTATATACTTAAAATTGATATATAAAAAGCGTGAGCAGAAAAAAAATAATTCAAAGTGTGTCATTATTTTTTATGTCAACAGCATGCTTAGACATTGGTTCATGTCACACAATGTGATTTTTTTTTTTTTTTTAAATCCTAAAACTTTCCAAAATTATAATTTAATTCCATCAGTGTAACCTAATGTAGTGAGGATGTTATTGCATGTCCTTGTTTAATATCAGTGTTGTTGTGTGCTTCTGCTGTGTACTGCCATCTTCTGGAATGCCTGGTCTCAAACCCCCTCCTTTCTCCCCCTCCTCACTCATCCTCTCTCTCTCGCTCTCTTACTCTCCCCTTTTGGACGGCAGCCTGACATACCAGACCCTGTTCGTTAGCGCATATTTTTACCCGCCGTTACTAAATTAGGAAGCCAGTGAGCGAGAACTATGGGTGGCTGCCAAGAGGAGAATAAGGAGGGTCTGCTGAGGGCCTTGCCAGCCCAGCCACTAGCATCAAGAGCCACTTAGAGCTCTCCGAAACAAGAGCCCTGCAGGAACGGAGGCCAAGCAGAGCCCCAGGATATCCTGGCCAAAAGACCAACCAGAACAAACAAACAAATCCGCTGCTTTTTAATGAACACCTTGTGCACCATCAACCGGGATGATCATTATAACAAGACAAATGGCTAGAATGTCCTAGACTAAGATTAAATAGCCTGACTTGTTGATTTTAAGCTTTTTATGATAAGCAGATCAACTTATTTAGCTCTTTTCTTTCACTCAAGGAAAACTTGAGCGCTTCCACAAATATCTCCAAGGCAAACACACGGCATTTATAGACAGCAAACATGATGACATTGACACATCTACATGCCAACAAGTAACAAGGCGTTATCATTGGACCTCATTACTGTTCTGCCAAATGAATACAGTTCATGTTCATTATATAAGGTGGAGGTCCAGCTGACAAATGAGGCTCTGACCCTTTTATTCCCAAACAGCTGAATACAAGTTCCCGCTCATCTCTTTCTTTCTCTGTATCTCTGTGTGGGCGGCTCTCTTCAGTGCAAATCAATACCTCTTCACTTCCTATACACACACTCACTCCCCACAGGTAAGACATCCTTGTCTTCTAGGCCTTTGGAGGCGGTGTAGATGAGACTTTGTATGTACTGCAGGAATCGAGGATCGAGACCTGCCGCCCTAAAATAATCATAAAATAAAATCAATAAAACATGATGGATCTAAAAGCATGAGTGATGTGATGGATTTATGATAATGTATGTTTTTACATGTTTTATCATTCAATGCAGAAAACAATAAACTACTAATATACATATTACACTGAATGTGAACTGTACTGATATATATACACACACAGATAACTGGGATGATTCATAGAGAGGAAAAGAAAGAATCAAGGACAGATGGAGAGCGAGAGAGTAGTTACGTTCTCCTGTCCTAGAACTGTGTCACTTGCTGTTGGGTAACAAAATGCTATTGCGAAGACAAATAAACGGGACAAAATAGACTCCATTGTGATCTATAAATAACCAACGAGTCAGGTCAAGTCCATGGATTTGCTTAATGGATCAGGAATATTGTTCTATATGAATCACAGCCACTTACCTGCTGAGTTTAGAAAGTCTGGAGACTTCACTGCTAATACATTGACATCTAGTGGTATATTACAGTAATGCAATCAAACTCATACCAAGAAGGATGCAGTGTATTGAAAAAAACAGCACTGCCCAAACATCTGAGTTCTGATAATAATTATACCACAAAATTAAAAATATTGCATGATGGTCTTTGCATATACAGTTGAGGTCAGAAGTGTACACACGCCTTGCAGAATCTGCAAAATGTTAATTATTTACCAAAATAAGAGGGATGCAAAATGCATGCTATTTTTTATTATTTAGTACTGACCTGAATGATCCACAGCTGTGTTTTTGTTTTGTTTGTTTAGTGATAGTTGTTCATGAGTCTCTTGTTTGTCCTGAATGGGTAAACTGCCTGCTGCTCTTCAAAAAAATCTTTTAGGTTGCACAAAATTTTTGGTTTTCCAGCATTTTTGTGTATTTGAACCCTTTCCAACAATGACTGTATGAGTTTGAGATCAATCTTTTTACACTGAGGACAACTGAGGGACTCATATGCAACTATTACAGAAGGCTCAAACACTCACGAATGCTCCAAAAGGAAAAACAATGCATTAAGAGGCAGGGGGTGAAAACTTTTGATTGAAGTTGGGTTACATTTTTCTTATTTTGCCTAAATATCTTCTTTTTTTTTTTTAATACTGCCCTTCAGAAGTGACAGAAGGTACTTACATGTTCCCCAAAGGACAAAATAAGTTAAATGTACCCTGATCTTCAAATTTAAAAAGTTTTTACCCCCAAATTTGTGGGACCTGACAAATTTTCTGAAGAACAGTGGACAGTTTAACTGTTCAGGGGTCCGTTCTTCGTACCTCGCTTACTACATCCAAGATCAAATGACACATCCAAGATCAAATCATCGTGCTAACTATGAGCTCGCTTTTCCGGTTCTCCGAACGCACCTGTTGTTGATGATTAGTATAGCTGGAAGAGGTAATCTGAGATCACTGGGTGGCTTAAAAGGGGCTACGTATCGATAGTAGAAACATTGATCGGCAACTCTTTGATTGGTCGGCGAACATGTCGAAGGAGACAAATTAAACTCGTAAGTTATTATATTATATTATATTATATTATATTTGCTCTTCCCTTTTTTTGGTTGCTGTTATAAACAAACAAACAGATTATTTCAGAGTCTCTTTTTAAGAGACTAAAATTATATTATTTTAAAGGGAATTATATTATATTACAGGGAAGAGAAAAGGGAATCCTCTTTCACATTAGAGTCACAACAGGACCCACTAGAATATAGGAACAAGTAAAAGTGAAATATAAGAATATTCTACAGAATGGTAATATTTATCACTTCTTGAAAAGAGACTCTGAAAAAATCTGTTTGTTTGTTTATAACAGCAACCAAGAAAAGGGCAGAGCAAAAAAAGATAGGTGGTGGTCCTGCACCTCCTCACACCCCGGCAGAGGAGCTGGCCCTTGGGTTGAATGCCACTAGACCCATTGTTGAGGGCATCCCTGGGGGCAGCTCTTCCTTAGACCAGCAGGTGCAGCAGGGTGCAGCAGCACCTTCATAACTGATAAATGAGCTTATAATTCTATTTGTACAATGTAAAATATTTGGTTGTTGCCTTAATTAAAATGCTTTTTGTACTTTAACATTTATTTATTTATTTTATTTATTTATTAATTATATATATATATATATATATATATATATATATATATATATATATATATATATATAATTTGCTTACTGTTCAATACTGCCTACTGGTATAAATACTAATTTAAAAAAAGTGTGTGTGTGGGCAGTACCACATCCCTTTGTAACACCATTTTGTTTCCATTGCACAGGACAGTGAAGCAACCCTGTCAGATGACTGTGGTTTGGAGGAAGTACCTGTAAGTGCATGCATAATTTGGCCTGAATTTGTATCTACTTGTGTACTTCTATTTCTGACTGCATTGTGACTTTCAGGCAGAGAGGCCTGATACAGAGGTGGACAGTCTTGTAATTAATTTTACTTCTTTTATGACATGTATTGACCATTAAATGTTGTCTCTACAAATGAAACAGGGTGACATCCATTTGCTCTATAAGAGAAGTCTCCAGCAAAAAATAGAGTATACTGAGCTAAAGAAACAAAAGCTTCTAGGTAAATCCACCTTCGCTTCTATAGCCGTGGTCTCTCATCTTGATTCCACAAAGTAATTTACTATTACTACTCTAAAATATAAATTAAATGTGAAATAATCAAATGAAATAGAATGATTAATAGTACATTTCCCTTTTTTAGAAAATGACCTATATGTGTCTGTATGAAATCAATAAGAGAATCAAATACTGCATTATCTTTAGTTACACTGATAATATTTATTTATGGAAAAACAGTGTTAAACAAACTACACAGACTATGTTTAAGTGACATATGCACTTTTCAAACGACAGACTGCATTTTTTTATATATAAATTACCCTGCATCACATATATGTGCGGTCATCTTTGACTTGTAATATAATAGTACAAATTAATTGGGCAAATATCGCTGTTGCTTTCGTATAAATGAAGCGGACATAACTGAGTGGCCGCGATCTAATCCTGTTTACATAAAGTAAGCCTGCTCCAGAGCAGGTTTACGTTTACGGATCTGTTGCTATGACAGCAAGTCCCGGATGAGCGTCGAAGAACCGAATGATCCAAGATCGCGCGAAATCGTCAACAATCAAATCCAGCTAACTTAGTAAGCGAGGTACGAAGAACGGACCCCAGGACAAACAACTATCACTAATCAACAACAACAACAAAAAAACAGCTGTGGATCATTCAGGAAACAACACAGTATTAAGTATCAAGTGTATGTAAACTTTTGAACAGGGTCATTTTCATAAATCAACTATTATTTTCTCTTGTGGACTATATGAAATATCTTATTCAGGTCAGTACTAAATAAAAAATAACATGGATTTTGTATGATTCCTCTTATTTAGATAAAATAATTAACATTTTGCAGATTCTACAAAGTGTATAGTATGTAAACCTCTGACCTCAACTGTACACATGCATAATATATTTAGGGTTAGCAAACCCTAAATGAATCTTTCCACTGCCTGAAGATCAGATTTATATACCACTGTGGCTACACTGCAGAGTAGAAAATATTTACTGTAAATAAAGATGAACTTTGATTTAGTAAATGCTGGTATTCTGCATCACTGTTTTGCTGCTTATTATTTAAAAACAAATTGATCCATTTCAGAAAATGCTTTTTTAGAATGGTTTTCCCTGTATGAAATATAAATACACTGTTTACTGGTGTTATGTTTACTATGTCTTCATGGCTCTCAGAGAAGAGGTCAGGATGGCTGCAGGCAAAGTGGCTGAGAAATGAGCTCCAATCCATAAGACAAATTGTGGCTGTTATTGTAAGAGCCAAAGAACAAAGAATCAAAAGCTTCTGTTCTCCTTTGCCATATTTACTATCAAAAAACTTTGTTAGATGAACAGTGAACAAATCACAGCTGTTCAAAGCTGGCTGAAGACTGAGCAAGACAGTTTGTTGACAGAGGTTGTTAATAAGATTGAGAGACTGTCCTCAGATCAAAAACATGGAACTGTAATAGATTTTAAAATATTAGCCATATTTTATCCATATGAAAAAGACTATATAAAATATATAGATAACACTTTCATCTTTCAAATTAAAGTAAAATCTATATGAATTGTAAACTTACTAAACGTTTGGTGCTTGACTTGACAGTGGCAGATTCCTTCAGGAAGGTTTTGTGTGGATAAGAAACAGCTCCTTAAAACAGATGAAGTTTACAGCCACACTCTGGGGTGAAGAGATCTCTATTAGAATTGGAAATCTGACTGGACCAGTAAAGGCTTCTCTAGTCTTTGACTCTGATAAACACCATGGTATTCTCAACAGTGTGCTTACTAGTATAGTATACAAGTATCTCCAATAAGACCCTCAGTAATATCACACTGACTTGTGAATAGGTTATACTAAAATAAATCTGTCTGTATTTATATCTTTATTAGGCCTAAACACAGTGCTTGTCAGGCAAGCCATCAACTTTAAAACTTTATAATTAAACGGAAAATCAGTTATTAATGCATTTGAAAATAGCTTCAAATTGCATTTAGAAATGTAAAATACAACAGATACAACGCAACAGATAAGCACGGTACGACTTTCGATCTTCCTATGTGACACCAGTGGAAATTCTACAAGTTGCGTGCGATGTTGTTGAAGAGTTTGAAAACATGTTACTTCAAAACGGATTTAAGGCTAACATGAAAAGTTACGTTTTTAAAATGACACTTTTCTCACATTTTCTCGTCTCATATTCTTCTTTTCTTCAAGGTTTTTCAATACATAGACGCATCGTACCTCTCCGTTTGTCATCCACGGACCACGGTACTGGAGTTCGCGCGCATATGAATCGTTTTTCAAAATAAAAGTACGCCAAATGAGATTGACAATCAAATAAAAGAAGAGGTACTTCACTGTTCACAGGAATCAAGTTTTACACAATGAAAGACTGCAGGATCTGTTTCAAAAATGAGTTATTAATCAAACTGATCGTAACAATTTACATCTTCCAGTCAGGTGATTTTAGCAGTGAGGTGTCATTTTAATCTGGTCCAATTTAATGAATATCTAGATTTTTACGTTTACACACCTGGGTGAAGTTTGAACTATTTGTACTAGTCTATCCACCTATCAATGTTATTTTTTTTTCAGTATAAGCGGGGGCCTGGCTTCTGGTCTCATTCACTTCCAGCTGATTTTTTTCTGTATGAACAGCTTGTTTTGTTGTTTGATATTGTAAATTGGTATGTCTTAACATATTATTTTAACATATAATCTTAAAGGGATAGTTGACCCAAAAATGAAAATTTGATGTTTATCTGCTTACCCCCAGGGCATCCAAGATGTAGGTGACTTTGTTTCTTCAGTAGAACACCAACAAAGATTTTGAACTCAAACCGTTACAGTCTGTCAGTCATATAATGGCAGTCAATGGGCTCCACGGCTTTGAGAGTCAAAAAAACATACACAGACAAAACCAAATTAAACCCTGCGGCTCGTGATGATACATTGAGGCCTTAAGACACCGAACAATCGGGCTGTGCAAGAAACTGAACAGTATTTATATCATTTTTTTTTACCTCTGATCCACCGCAATGTCCAACTGTCCTGAGCGTGTTCACAACAGTCGGAGCGTGATGTGTCATTGTGCTCTGGCATAAAAAGCGCATTGTCGCACATATACGCCACTCATTGTGTACACAGTGCAGAGAGATTGTGTATACGACGGCTACTCAAAATGGTAATTACTTGTGCTTATCCTGATTGTTGCAACCGATTAAAAACTAAAAGATTACGTTTGCTTGCACAAACTCATCTGGGAGTGTTGACTTTTCACTGACTCCCAACTTCTGAGCCTGATTGACTGAAGTTATGGTCACTTGCTCTTCGTCACAGTTGTGAACGTGCTCAGGACAGTTGGACATTGCGGTGGATCAGAGTTAAAAAATGCTATAAATACTGTTCAGTTTCTTGCCCAGACCGATTGTTTGGTGTCTTATGACCTCAATGTACAAGCTGCAAGGGTTTAATTTGGTTTTGTCTGTGTATGTTTTTTTGACTCTCAAAGCCGTGGAGCCCATTTACTGGCATTATATGACTGACAGACCGCAACGGTTTGAGCTTAAAATCTTTGTCTGTGTTCTACTGAAGAAACAAAGTCACCTACATCTTGGATGCCCTGGGGGTAAGCAGATAAACATCAAATTTTAATTTTTGGGTGAACTATCCCTTTAACTATGGTTTGTAGTGCAAACAGTTTTACCATTTACTGTGGCTAATAAACCGGAAGTCTCACCCATAGGTTTACTTCCGTGTTGAAGAATAAAGTGGATATTTTTCATGAGGATCTATAAGGCAAAAAAAGTTGAAAAGTTTTAAAGTGTTGAAGCTCCATAGTGAATAACATTCTTTCTTTCTTTCTTGTAATACTTAAATAAGGCCACTGCCAGAACTTTTGTATCTACTCTCATGTGGATATCTCACTCCACGCATCCTAAAGCTCAAAGATGGCTTTGGCATTAGATGGTGGACATTAGAGGTGGCAATGGAAACTTTCAACGTCCATCTTTGCCTGCCATTCACCAATGCACATGGGGTTGGATGCATTATGAGCCTGCAGGGTTCCTTCGCTGCCTTCTTTCTTTTGACTTGCTTTCCAGCTTGTCATCAAAGGAGCCAACAGCATTTACGTCATCCCACTCGTCATAGTGTTCAAAGCAGGATTCATGGAGGTTAGTGGAGATCTTATATGGCTAACTGGCTCTCCAGCTGTCCTGCACAGTCAGTGGTCTCCTTCCAGCCATCATTCCATGTGCTCCAGTTGACATCCTCTTACCAAATAACAATAGAGGCCTGGAATCTCTGGTGGCGAGGAGAAAATACTTAAGCATTTTTGCTATAGTTGGTACCCAGAGTTCTTGCCCTTTAACAATGTGCCAGACTGGAGCCTTCTAAAGCTCCTCAGCTCCTGAACTCTTCTCTCTGGTTTCTTCTCTTGACCCCAGTCTATTACTTTATCACATATATTCCATGACATCCAATAGTCATTGTCAGCATTTTGTATGATATGATTTGGTAAAATACTTAACATTTTGCAGATTCTGCAAGTTGTGTAAACTTTTGTCCTCAACTGTATTCAGAAATGTGATGGAAATTACATTGTGGAATTACCCTTTTGAGTTAACATAAATTGATATGTGAAGCAGTGATTTAGATTATTTAGCACATAAAATGGTAAAGTAATTTGCACATGATCTGCGAAAAAAATCACACACACAATGAATGAGAATATGGTTTGTAATAAGTTTATTAAGAAACAAATCAAACATAACACTTCAGTTAACAGTCCTCCTTGCTTAAAATTAAAAACAGAAAAGAGCTAAAACCAAAGACCATATAAAAGCATCCCCACTTCTTCAGGGGGTCAAAGGGGAAATGAAAGCAATATCAATACAGAAATACACATTTCATCATAGCGGAACCTGATAATGAAACAACCGTATACCTGCATCAATAACTTAAAACAATTAAGAAAATAAACATTTTATTTATTCATTCATTAAAAAAGAGCCATCCACTACCTGGTGTGTACTGTATTTTGCCTTAATGCCAGCATTAAGTAAAAGGATGAGAGAGAAACTAACAGAGGGCCAGCAAAGGTTATTTCTTTGATACGCAGCAATAAGACACACCTAGAAGCAGAGAGTTGATCTGCGAGACTAATTAAAGCAGGACTGTTTTGCGGACTCTGGCTTGGTCAAGTGATCTTCAAAATATATCCAGACCTCAATACCCTCCTGGTGCCCGGTCTCTGACCATTGTGTGGTATAAAAGCCCACTCCAACTATATAAAGCTTTAACGTTCTAGTAAACCAACATTAGCTTTTCCTCAACACTCAGACAACATGAACTTGCTCTCTATAAATAAGCTCTCCTTTGTGTATATTTGGTTTAAGCTAGAGGTAGGCCGTACTTCCTGACTTCAGCATCTCTTGGCCCTTAAATTCTTACCAGAACCAGAACACAGAAATGACGCACCGTTAAATATCATGTTCAAAATCAAATTCCATTTGTGATTCAGTTTATGCTTCTAAACTGTCTTTCCTTCCCTACTTTCCTATCACTTTATCAGTGTTTTTCCCTTAACAACTAACATCCAGTCCAGCCACACTGACTCTCCCGAACCACTAAAGCAGATCCCAGGACCTTCGACCAAAGGGTACAAAGAGGTCTCTATTATTCTTTATTATACCTACTTGCATATATAATAACAGAGTCAGATATCAAATGTTCAGGAACTTTAAATCTGTCTGGAAGTGACAGATATTCAAATATATTACTGTCATTTCTAAATGTTAAAAACTTTTATTGGAGTCATATCTGGTATACATTGTAAATTGGATAAATTTACCTTGTTGGGTGTGTTCACACTTGTCATGTTTAGTTCGATTAAAACGAATTGCTCTGTTAGGTTCATTTGAGTAAGTGTGAACGCTGCCATCCGAACCCTGGTGCGGTTCGAATAAAATATGAACGCAACAAATACTTCTAAACAAAACAAAAACAGGAAGTAATGACTAGATGCGGCACTATGCGACATGATTTCATGAAGGGAACAATCGGTGTATCCAAAACCAAACGAGCAGAGGGCAAACGTGGAGCAACGAGGAGGTAAAGTGCCTTTTATAAGCTCTTTGTGAGTTCGCAGGTGGTGAAAATAAAATCATATGCATGCAACAACAAGCGCGCTTAGCCCAGCAGAAGGCATTGCGTCTATTCGACTTAAAGCGGCAATCAGCAGACAGTTCGGTGAATGGGTACTTTGATGGCATACACCCGCAGCGCCGCTTTAAGTCGAATGCTTTTCGAACCTTCTCTTTTTGTTTGGAGTGTTCGGTGAGTTCCGTCATAAATATGTCATTCAACCCGACCAATCAGGTTGTGAACGTATCACTTTGCCTTTAGGTTCGGTATCCTTAGGTTCGCGGTCAAAAATGCCAGTGTGAACGCTATGCGGACCAGAACCAAATGTATCATTTTCCTTTTTGGTCCAGACCAAATGAACCGAACTACAAGTGTGAACACACTTTGAATCTCATCTAGAACTAAAGACGTGTGATATTTTGCGATGTAATAAAATTCTCCATTTTGGAGAACTGTCTTCAATGACTAAAAAAAAAAAGTCTTATTTTTAAGAATTCCAGAGTAAAATAGAATATGTAGCAAAACACTGAAAATCCTGCTTGAGCTAACTGGGTAAAACAATGACATTAAAGGAAGAAAAAGCAGATGTAGGCTGAAAAACCGAATCTCTGCTTCATTTTGTGTAACACTGACCTCAATATTTACTTCCCGCTGCTCAGTTCACGTTCTAAAACAGGAAGAGAGTGGAAGACAGAGCACAAGGATGGTAGAAGAAAAGACCTCCTCAATCACAACATCAGCAGCCTCTTTCTAGATTTTCTTTTTAGACATCAAAAAAAAAGTTCTACTCTACTGCACAAATCTACCTAGCGACTAGTTCTCCTATGAAGCACGAGGACAGACAGGTTTATAATATATAGAGGAAATGAAAATACAAAAAAGTAAACATCCTGACTTTCACACACAATACGAATAAAATAATTAAAAAATGCCATTTCATTACAATAGGATAAAATAAGATGCCTTGCATAGAGGGGGAGGGGGGGGGGGGGGGGAAGAGCAAACATAGGTAGGAAAACCATGCATACCGAAAGGCGATATGGGGGACTTAAACTGAACGTATCACATAGTGCAAAAATCCCAAGAAGAACCGAGGGACTAAATCAAATGCGAATGAATCTCACATCAATACCAGCCCAGCCCAACCCACCCAGCCCCTTCACCAAACATCCCAGCCGAAAATCCCCACCGGTGTGGACTTTGGTCTGTCCTGTGATAAACAAGGCATCAGGAGATGAGATTGCCGTGGTGTTGGAGGTCTTATGACCCTATCCCTGCCCACTTTGGTGAATGCCGCTAGCGCATCTTGTGATCATCAGTGTTGCCCATGTTGGAGCCAGGGCTGGGGTCCTGCTGTCGCCTGGGCTGGGTCATCACACACGCACACAGTCACACATGCAAAAACGTGCACACACACCCCAACAAACAGAGACAGAATACAGTTAAAATGATTGTGCTGCACTTGAGTCGCTCACATGTTAGTTCTCAAAACTACAAACAACAATAATAGGTTGCAGCCCACATGCAATATATCTTTGTGTCCAGCAGGGGACGGCAGAGATCAACTTCAGCCTGGACGCTAAAAATTGAGCAGCTTTTTTTGGTTGAAGTGGCAGACATTAGTCATTAGTCAGGGGGAAGTCTTCAAATCACTAGCCTTAAAAATAAAGATATGACTGATGGCCTTGTCACAGATACATATGTTTATGTGCCTATGTCTAAATCTCTCTCTGACATAGATGTCTGAGCACAGACAGGGCAGACGGACGGACGGACAGACAGACAGGCAGACGGTGAGAGAAAGATAGACGGAGAGGCAAACATAGTGTATCTCACATAGTGTGAGGTCATCATCTGTGGAACCGGCGATTATAGCACGTTCTAACCCTAGAGCTACGCAAGGCTGTTTTTACTCGACCCGACGCCTGGGAATCCCATCTTTAAGCGTGCACATTAACAGATGAAGCTGTTATAGCGGCCGTACACACAGCAACAAAGCAGTCTGGTGCATAAACCTACTGTAAACAATAAGCTTTAGCAAGCTGTAGATTATTTCAATGAACTGCAGAGTTAAATGCATTTGACTACTGATGCTTTATACACTACCGTTTAAAGGTTTGAGATCAGTAAGACTTTTTTTCAGCAGGAAGACATTAAATTGGTTCTTTATTATGAATCACTTGTATTTCTCATTTGTAAGTCACTTTGGATAAAAGCATCTGCTAAATGAATACCAAAAATATCTATTTCAAATACATGCTGTTCTTTTAAACTTTGTACTCGAAGAATAGCGAAACTTATGTTTCATGAAAATGTATTATGGTTGACACAAATTATTAAAGAGCACCAAATAAGACTATTAGAATGATTTCTGAAGGATCGTGTGACACTAAAGACTGAAGTAATGGCTGCTGAAAATTCAAATTGCCATCACGGGAATAAATTACCTTTAAAATATATTAAAATATACAACAGTTATTCTAATTTGTAATAATATTTGACAACATTACTGTTTATACAGTATTTTTTATCAACCTTGATGAACATGTTTTTTTGTATTTACTGGTCCACTGCTGTTCAAAACTTTGGGATCCGTAATATTTTTAATGTTTTAAGGATTTTCTGCTCATCAAGGCTGCGTTTATTTGATTAAAAATACAGAAAAAACTAAAATAGTGGTTTTCTATTTAAATATATTTTAAAATAGAATTTATTCCTGTGATGCAGTGCTGAATTTTCTGATTAATTACTCCAGTCTTCAGTGTCACACAATCCTTCAGAAATCATTCTAATATAGGCTACTGATTTATTATCAATGTTGGAAAACAGCTGTGATTCTTAATACTTTTTTGAAACCTGTGATTTTTTTTTCAGGATTCTTTGATGAATAAAATGTTAAAAAGAACAGCATTTATTTAAAATAGAAATTGTCCTAATAACATACACTACTGTTTAAAGTTCTGGGTCAGTAAATTGACTTTATTTCTTTGTTTGAAAGAAGTTAATACTTTTATTCAGCAAGGATGTGTTAAATTGATGAAAAAAGATGGTTTCCAACTAGGGCTGCACAATATATCGAAAAATTATCGTTATCGCGATATTAGTATACGCGATATCAGCATTGCAGAGAGTTGCGAAAATTGACATTTAATTTATGTGCCAAACATTTGTGCGTTGCATGCATAGGTTGTCCTCATTTGACCAAACAGATGGGGGCTTACTATCTTTATATCCGCCTCCCAAGTAGGTTCTATAATGCTATTGGCTAGAACGGGCGAACAGGTGAACCCGGTGGCTCAGAGCAGAGAATGAAAAATAAATACGGCAGGAGTATGAAGGGAGAAAATGACAGCAGCGCTGAACTTTTGCCTAAAAAGAACTGTACAGGAATCAAAATTGCCACCGTTTATCCTCCCAAAATTTAATCTGCACAACCTCAAATTATATTTGGGAGCATTTGTGCGAGTGCGAGAAATTGTTGTGGTGCGACCTAGTTTCATTTCTTTACAAAACTTTTGCTAACCTAACTACTGCACAGACTGCTGTGAGCTGATGCGTTCGCCGTTCTCTCCAACATTAAATAATCATTTAAACTTAATCTTTATTGCTACCTTTAATGAAGATTTGAGATATTAGCCGTCTTCCTGTCACTGACAATGCGCACCGCTGAACCAGGAACCGGACGTTTTTTTTCTGAAACCTCTGTTCCGGATTTGCACAAACTGCATTGCAATTAGCGGTGTGTGGTATGACGATTTTTGACTGTGGACAGTAAAAAGGTTCTGTACAACGCGGCATTCATTCACATCAGATGATAACTCAGCGGCCGAGTTCCACTCACGAAGGGGAGTATTTTCCACTGGGGACACGCTTTTCAAAATCCTGTTGGTGTCCTCCGACTTTCAAGTGGTTTGTTAAAGTAATCTCGTGTATTGCAGAGTGCATGCTATGCACTGCCGAGAATTTCGCGCGATCCTTAAAATGAAACCAAAAGTAAAACGCGTAGGCAATTTTAATACCCCACGTTTAGAGAGCGACTCCCCAATGCACGCAAATTAGGCTAGATAAAATATCTAGGCTGTCATTAGAATGTTGTCTATAACTCTGTATCATACTTAAAAAAAAATTCGGTCTCTATTTGCACTTTGAATATTGAAAGAGTAGTCTACTTTAAATATGGCTGCATTTATTGTCTATTTTTTGTTAGTTATACTGTACTTTTTTAAAAATTTGATTCTGAGGCTTTCAGAAACAGCCCATTTGATTTTCCTGGCAATTGGAATCAGCCATGAAGAATAAAGATCAGTGCATTACTAACAAGAAATTGGGTGCTCCTAATTTTTTTTTGATGGTCCTAACTTTTTGAAATTTAATAGTAATTTTAATAAAATTTTTGCTTAATAATATGTTTTATTTAAAAAAAAAAAAACAGGCAAAAAACAAAAAACAGGCAAGGCAAGGAAATATTTAGTTTAAAAGATGCTCTTACATGTAAATAAAAAGTAATGTTTGAAAGCAATTCATTTTGTGTTTGCAGGTCTATGGTAAAAGCAAACCAGAAATCAGAATATCTGCCGAGGTTTTAAGTCATTCATAGTGTTTTAAAGTCAAAACTTCCTTGACATACATTTTTTTTAGCCTGAATTAGATTTAATTCGGATGACAGAAGAATATCTATTACCTGTTTATTTTAGCATGATCATTACATATATAAAAGATTTTTAAAAATAGATGATAATAACAATAATAATTATTGAAGCATTTCTCTAGGGAAATGTAATATCGCAAGAAATATCGTTATCACAATATTCAACACCAATATCGCATATAGCATATTTTCCCAATATCGTGCAGCCCTATTTCCAACGTTAATAATAAATCAGTATATTAGAATAATTTCTGAAGGATCGTGTGACACTGAAGACTGGAGTAATGGCTGATGAAAATTCAGCTTTGCATCACAGAAATAAATTCTATTTAGTATATTAACATAGAAAACGATTTTTAAATTCCAAAAATATTTCACAATAATACTGTTTTTCTGTATTTTTAATAAATAAATGCAGCCTTGATGAGCAGAAAAGACTTTAAAAAATCAAATATCTTACTAATCCTAAACTTTTGAATGGCAGTGCATATACCTTTTATTATTAAAATGTTTTTATTTTTATTTCTTATATATATATATATATATATATATATATATATATATATTTTTTTTTTTTTTTTTTTTTTTTTAAACAAACATGTAAGTGACAATAATGTTGATCAGACAATACCTTGCTGAAGAAAAAAAATGTTTAAACCAACTGATCTTATCTTATTTTAGCAGGTCTAGCTGAGTGACCAGATGGTCTACCACCATAACCAGCTGAAAAATACACAAAAACTCCTGTAAAAACCAGCCAACAGACCAGGCTGACCAGGTAAGACCAACAAAGCAGCTAGGTTTAAGTTTAAGATTTTAAATTTAAATTTTTCTTCCTCAGCATGGCAGTAAATAATAAAAATGCACTATAGGGCTATATATCTATAAGGCATTATAAAGCACAAAAAGCATTTTTATGTTTGCTCTGTAGTATTTAAGCTAAGAAAAAGTGTGTTTGTGTGCATGAGAGGGCGCAGCATCGATCATACGGAGCCCAGCTGAAGCACTCTCCTGTACCACAAGTCAATAGTGCTTAGATTTTGCTGGGCAGACAGCGCTGCTAATGAAAAAGATCAATACTAATGATATATTAATACTTTCACTGGCCCAACATCACTCATGCTCTAATCCCACCTGCAGTAAAGGCCTGGGTTTCATGAAAAATGGCCTATCTATTTTTCATCCATCTCTTTACCATCTATCAAGCAGAAGGCCATTACACTCTTCGATATCTTTCAGCTTTGATTCGCCCCCTCGGACTCCCTGCATAGACAAACAGTGACGGAACCGCATTAAGACGCGCTCAGAGAGGACAAATAAGTGTTTACGCACAAGCGAATGTTCCTTTTTGTCTCTCAGTGAGGTCATAAGTGATTTCGAAGTCTCTAAATGCATTGTTCGCCCTTTCAAAACGAACCTGGCCCGCTTTCCCAGAAAACGCTGGCTTCCTGCTGATCCAGACTGCTATTGTGCTGGTTTTTATCCAATTACAGATGATGGAGTTTAAGATTTGACCACAGCTATGTGACCATTGTACAGCGTGAAGGCTCAAGGTACGATCCCAGCTCAAGTATTATTCGCTTTCCAAAATAAAGCCGACCGAACAGCGCAGCTCGAAAACAAACTCTGAACTAAGGTCAGACTCAACACTGCTTGGATGAAAAACACAATTTGGTTGAACTGCAGTATTATTTATATATTACACTATTAAAAATGAAGGTTCTTTATTGCCATGACGGTTCCGTGAAGATTACCTTTGCATTACACACAAGGTTTTTAGTGTAAAAGGTTCTTTAAACATTCAAAACTTTTTTAGACTTTTGGGAAAACAAAAAATGCTTTTTGACAGCATCATTGTGAAAACCTATATTTGGAACCTTTATTTATAAGCATGTACCATTTAAAAGTTTGGTGTCAGTAGGATTTTTGGTTCCATAAAGAACCATTCAGTCAAAGGTTCTTTAAAGAACCATTTCTTGCTTACCTTTTTATAATCTGAAGAACCTTATTTGCCACAAAGAACCTTTTGTGAAACAGGTTCTTCAGGTGTTAAAGGTTCTTTAAGGGACCATTTAGACAAAAAAATTTTGTCTATGGCATCAAGAAGCACCTTTATTTTTGTATGCGCTACATATTGTATAATGTTGCATAGCTGTGTTAAAATACTAAACCCTAAAATTCATAACAGCGATTATTTGAATTTAAATATTTTGCAACATTCTAATGTCACACTTGATCAATTAATGCGCTTAAAAAAAATCCTACTGACACCAAACTTTTAAATGGTACATGCTTATAAATAAAGGTTCCAAATATAGGTTTTCACAATGATGCTGTTTTTGTTTTCCCCAAAGTCTTAAAATAACCTTTCATCTATGGCATCGCTTGAAGCACCTTTATTTTTAATAAGTGTAGTGTAGGCTAGAGATTTGATCCAAGCTCAAGTATTATTTGTTTTTCAAAATGAAGCTGACTGAACTGGTAGCTCGAAAACAAGCTCTGAACGAGGATCAGATTCCACACTGCTTGGATAAAAAAAAATAATAATAATATGGTTAAACTGCAGTATTATTTACATACTATACTATTAAAATAACGCTTCTTTATTGGCATTGATGGCTCCGTGAGGAACATCCATGGAACATTTGCATTACACACAAGGTTTTTAGTAGAGAATGTTCTTTAGATTATTAAAGAAATTATTAAAAATTAAAGAGATTATTAAGAAAAAAAAATTTCTTTATTGTTCTTTAGATTATTAAAGAAATTATTAAAAATGAAAGAGATTATTAAGAAAAATTTGTATTTTAAGAACTTTTTAATGAAAGGTTCTTTGGGGAAGCAAAAAAATGGTTCTTTTATGAAATCTTAATGACAACCCCCTTTTGGAACCTTTATTTTTAAGCATGTATCATTTAAAAGTTTGGGTTCAGGAGGATTTTTTGAAAGAATTTAGACAGTGAATACATTTAGAATGTCTCAAAATATTAAAATCTAAATAATCTTGAATATTGGAGTTTAATATCTGATAGAGGTTTGATCCGAGCTCAAGTATTATTCACTTTCGCAAAATGAAGCAGACTGAACCACGCAGCTCGAAAACAAGCTCTGAACTCCACACTGCTGGGATGAAAAAGACATATTGGTTGAACTGCAGTATTATTTATATATTACACTATTAAAAATAAAGGTTCTTTATTGCCATGATGGTTCTGTGGACATCCATGGAATCTTTACACACAAGGTTCTTTAGATTAGAAACAATACTTATTTTAAGAAATTTTCACTGAAAGGTTCTTTGGGGAAATAAAAATGGTTCTTCTACAGCATCACTGTGAAAAACTCTTTTTGGAACCTTTAGTTTAAATGTGTACCATTTAAAAGTTTGGGGTCAGTAAGATTTTGACAGTTACATTTAGAATGTTACAAAATATTTAAATTCAAATAATTGCTGAATTTTGAGTTTAATATTTGACCACAGCTATGTAGTGTCATGTAGAGTTTTGATCCAAGCTCAAGTATTATTCGCTTTCCAAAATAAAGCTGACCAAACCATGCAACTCGAAAACAAGCCATGAATGAGGGTCAGACAATTTGGTTGAACACCAGTATTATTTATTTACTACACTCTTAAAAAAAAAAAAAGGTGCTTCACGATGGCATTGAATAACTTTAACATCCGAAGAAACTTTCTGTTTCACAAAAGGTTCTTTGTGGCAAAAGAAGGTTTTTCAGATTATGAAAAGGTAAGAAAGACATGGTTCTTTAAAGAACCTTTGACTGAAAGGTTCTTTGTCGAACCAAAAATGGTTCTTCTATGGCATGGCTGTGAAGAACCTTTTAAAGCACCTTTTTTTTTTAAGAGTGTACACTATGAAGTGGGTATTTTAGGAACGTTTCACTGAAAGTTTTTTTTGGGAAACAAAAATGGTTCTTTTATGGCATGGCTGTGAAGAACCTTTTAAAGCACCTTTTTTTTTTTAAGAGTGTACACTATGAAAAATAAAGGTTCTTTATTACCATTGATGGTTCGGTGAAGAACATACATGGAACCTTTGCATGACACACAAGGTTCTTAGTGGAAAAGGTTTTTCAGGTTTTTTTAGTTAGATAAGTGGGTATTTTAGGAACGTTTCACTGAAAGGTTTTTTGGGGAAACAAAAATGGTTCTTTTATGGAATCTTTCTGAAACTCCTCTTTTGGAACCGTTCATTTTTAAGTGTGTATCACTGAAAAGTTTGGGTTTAGTAGGATTTTTTTAAAGAATTTTGAATACATGCTTTGAATACATTTAGAGTGTTACAAAATATTCAAATAATTGCTGTTGTTACGAATTTTGAGTTTAATATTTGACCACAGCTATGCGGCGTCGCACAATACGTAGTGCGAAGGCTAGATTCTCGATCTGAATGCAGATATTATTTGTTTTCCCAAATAAAGCCGACCGAACGGTGCAGCTCGAAAACAAGCCTTGAACGAGGGTCAGACTCCACACTGCTGGGATGAGAAAGCATGAATTATAGAATAATTACAGGGTTTCATTTTTCCACCGCTCACAGTGACTTTGAGCTTTGAGGGAAAAACATTTGGCCCGTGAGTCACAGATCGCCTGACTGCAATGAGTAAGAAATTTGATTTTCATAAGCAGCCAGATCTATTTAAAAAAGAGACCTTGGCATGATTGATTTTGGAAGAGAGGATCAAGAGTGTGTAAAGGAACGCCTGAGGGTGTAGATTAGGAGGGAGGAATATAAAGGCGGCGGTTCATAAGGGGAATCTTTCTGGTCATGTGCTGCCAAGCTGTGCCTGAGAGCTCCCAGAGGGCTTTGCAGCAGGGGAGTGGGTGGGCGGGGCAGTGAGGAATCTTGGGATGGAAGTCTGGTCTCCATTACAGAGGTCTGAGAAGAGCGAGCTGGGGGTCTCTCGTGCCGGTAGGGAGTTTTTTAGCACTTACAGTAACACTCGAAGCCCAAAGTTGCTTATAGAAGCCTAAAATCTCCATTTAAAGTAACACACACCTACGCTAACACATATAGACGGAGTAAACACACATACACACACACACACACACACACACACACACACACACACACACACACACACAGAGTAGAATACATAAAGACACAAAGATGCTCTTTCATGCACATGCTCTTGTGAGACACACTCACGTACACACACTTACAGACAGACACGGTTTAGTGCATGACACAAGGATAGAGAGAAGCAGAGGAGACAGACCCTGGTCCTTGAAGGCCATCAGTCCCAGATTTTTGATGCCACAGGGTCCTAAAAAACACAATTTGGTTTTCATCTTAAGAGTGCAGTTTGGATTGACTGTAGAATGATTATATTTGAGGACTTACAATGCAAAGACACTTCATGCACTAAGCCATGAGTAAACAAGTAAAGCACTTCAATAGCTTACACGTACACAAACTCACATAGAGTACATATATGCATGCATACATACAAAATCCTAAGAAACACACATGCCCTTCTTCATTACGCTTTTGCTCTGAATGATTTATAGTAAACAGAAAATCAAGGCAGCAGTTCACTACATAAAATCCTAAATTGTTGTCTTACCTCCTGAGTTATTAAATGACTGAGCTGTGCCATCGGCATCTGCTAAATGACAAGTGATCAAATCAGTATTGCCCCAGACAAGCTGTTTAGCTACGTCAAGAGCTCTCAAGACATCAGGGAACAGACACAAACGTTGTCAGGTGGCACTTATTTACCTGCTCCTGCAGTGCAATTTTGAAAGGAGACAGAATTCACAACTATTGCTTTCATGTAAAAATGTCAAAGTAAAGACTTTCAGAGTTAATGGAACGCTTTAGGTTTAACTGATTTTATTAATGTTCAAAAACAAAACCAAGGACGCAAAAAAACGAGAAATAATTATATTTTTCCATAACAATTAAGCACATAATTTAAAAAATATATATAATGCTTTTATTTACTGTAATATAATCTATGGAAGCCCGTTTCTGCCACTGAATCAAAAATAAAAAAAGGTAATTGCAACTTTTTATCTCACAATTCCGACTTTTTTTCTTGCAATTGCGAGTTATAAAGTCCACAATTCTGACTTAATTTCTCTGAATTGCATTTATATCTTGGAATTCTGACTTTATAACTTGCAATTGTGAGTTTATATCTCTGAATTTTGACTTTATTACTCGCAATTGCAAGTTTATATGCAATTCTGACTTTATAACTTGTAATCGTGCGCAATTTTGAGAAATAAAGTCGCAGTTGCTTGATATAAACTCGCAATTGCAACTTTATTTCTCAGAATCTTGCAATTCTGACTTCATAACTTGCAACTGTGAGTTTATATTTCACAATTTTGAGAAAAAAAATCAGAAATGCAAGTTTGTATGACACAATTTGCAGAAAATTATCAGAATTGTGAGATAAGTTGCAATAACCTTTTTTTTTTTAATCAGTGACAGAAACTGGCTTCCATAATAATCAATAGTTTAATTAATATAAAAAATATTTAGATATCACTTATACTGTGATTTCTTTTTTTTTTTAACTGCATTTCAAAAATTTCCTAAAATATGAATCATCCTTGAGAATAATAAGAATGACAAAAAAAAATTCAAAAGTCAAATGTCCGGAT
Source organism: Garra rufa (assembly GCF_049309525.1). Classification (NCBI taxonomy): domain Eukaryota; kingdom Metazoa; phylum Chordata; class Actinopteri; order Cypriniformes; family Cyprinidae; genus Garra; species Garra rufa. The sequence goes on from NC_133371.1 coordinate 28,459,640, forward strand.
GCATTACAGTAATGACATATTTTAGAGAAAATGAGTTTAATTGCCATGAATAAATAATAGGCTTCATTTCCTTTATCCAAAATATTATGATTTTATTTTGGGGTGAGATATGATCTAGACATGATTTTGTGAGATTCACCCTACCACTTTAGCTTGCGTGATAAAAAAAAAAAAAAAAAGATGCCGGTGGCACCACTTAATCATCTGCCTGCTCAGGAGCTACTAAAAAAAATCATAATTTTAGTGAACTGCTCCTTAAAGCATTAAATATTTTGGCAGTGGCTGTCAATCAAAATATTAGCAAGAGGAATTAGGTAAAGATTTTGCAAAAAAAGCACATACAGAAATATTGTACATGCACAAGTGGAAAACACATGTACACATATGCACACACATAGTATACAAACACACACACTCTCTCACAGGCCTAAGCTCCTTTACAACTACAACATAAGAACATATCAGATTTTCAGCATGCACTAGCTGATTGAAACTTCACACACTTATACATTCATCCTCACCCACTCTAGCTCTCACCTCCATGTCCTCACGGTGCGAGCGATCCCTGTCTTCAAAATCACGAGTCCTTCTGCGGGCTTCCTCAAAGGCTGCCTGGGCTAGAGCATCCTCTTGCTGTATAAACACACAAAAAGACAGGAAAACAGGTCATTTCTGATGTACATAAGGCACAAAACTGTTTAACATCACATGGAGGTTTGTCTGTACCTGTGCCCTCTCATCATCATATTCCAGACAACCCATCCCATCCAGACGCTGAAGATCAATCCAGCCTCTCCAGATCACACACACTCCATTCAGGATCATAGGAGCCTTCAGATATACCTGCACACATACACACACATAGTTATTATAGTTATGAATACTACTACTACAACAAAAGATGAGAAAGACTGCATTTTCAAAACAGATTTAGAAGGAAAATCACAAGAAAAATGGTCTCAGGTCTGAATCACAGATCAATAGCATGCCGTTTGTTTGTTTATATCAATTATTTTGATCAAAAAATACATTATGCTCTAAAACATGCTGGGTTAAAAACAACCCAGTGCTAGGTGAAATATGGACATACCCAGCGATTGGTGTGTTTTGACTTCAGCCTTCTGGGTAGTTTTATTTAACTCAACTATTGCTTAAAAATGACTGTATTTCTTGCTTAAAATGAACCCAAACTAGACTGGAAATTAACATTTATTAATATGTTCAATAAATGAACATTTACTAATAAAACATATTAATAAATGTTCACCTTTTGATTAGTGCTGATGCCTCTAGTAATTTTGTGTCTGATTTCTAATTTACAACCTATTTTAGGTTCATTTTAAGCCAAATAACCATTTTAACAATAGTTGAGTTAAATATAACTACCCAGAAGATTGGGTTAAAAAATTATCCATATTTCACCCAGTGCTGGGTTGTTTTTAACCCAGCATTTTTTTAAGTGTAAAAATTCAATTCATATTAGATTTTTGAAAACAAAACCTTATAAGATTCCTTATTAGGTTGCAAAATATCATGCCCTCCAACCTAAAGATGTAAATAAATACAAAAAACTGAAACACTGAAGAAGATAAATAAAATTGAAAATTGTAACTGTCAATTAATAAATGTCTGAAAATACCAGATTATTTGACTTTTTATGTCAAGTTTAGGTTGTAAAATATCATGATTATTCCCCCCAACCTAAAGATGTTTCATTAATTAATAACTAAATGCAATTCATATTTGATTCTTGAAAACAAAACGTTATAAAGCACTTAGTAACTATTATTATTCCTTATAAAAAAACTGTAATTTTTGACAGTTTTGTTACAATATTACATAAAAAATAAATATCATGCAAAAATAAATACAAAAAAATCTGAAACATGGAAGAAGATAAATAAAATGAAAATGTTAACTGTCAATCAATAAATGTAATAAAATACCAGATTATTTGAATTTTTATGTCAAGTTTAGGTTGTAAAATATCATGATCATCCCCCCCAACCTAAAGATGTTTGGATTAATAACTTATAAAATTAATAACTTATAAAATTTGTAAAATAAAAATGTAATTCATATTTGATTCCTGAAAACAAAACCTTATAAAGCACTTATGAACTATTATTATTCCTTACAAAAAAAGTCATTTTTGACAGTTTTGTTAAAATATCACATAAAAAATAAATACATGCAAAAATAAATACAAAAAAATCTGAAACATGGAAGAAGATAAATAAAATGAAAATGTTAACTGTCAATCAATAAATGTAATAAAATACCAGATTATTTGAATTTTTATGTCAAGTTTAGGTTGTAAAATATCATGATCATCCCCCCCAACCTAAAGATGTTTGGATTAATAACTTATAAAATTAATAACTTATAAAATTTGTAAAATAAAAATGTAATTCATATTTGATTCCTGAAAACAAAACCTTATAAAGCACTTATGAACTATTATTATTCCTTACAAAAAAAGTCATTTTTGACAGTTTTGTTAAAATGTCACATAAAAAATAAATACATGCAAAAATAAATACAACACAAATCAGAAACATGGTAAAAAGATAAATAAAACAGGAAATTGTAACTGTCAATTAATAAATGTCTTAAAATCCCATATTATTTGACTTTTTATGACAAGTTTAGGTTGTCCCCAAAACCTAAAGATATTTCATGGATTAATAACTTATAATATTTGTAAAATGAATTAAAAAATGTAAAAAAAATAAAAATAAAAAAGCATATGATAAATTTAATTTAGAATATTTATATAATACCTAATAATACCCAAAACTAATAATAAGCAAAAAATAGTTAATAACCTAGAAATGATCATAAATAGGTGAACACTGGATGTATTCTTGATGTAACAAATAAAGAAATACTTTTTTATATGAAAAAAACTGAAAACAATGAATAGGTGTACATTGCACATATTCTGGATGTGAGGAAATTTTTCTTTTCTTTATCTTACACACTTTTATTTAAGGGCTTATTCATTTCACTTTTTAGTGTGAAAGGGCCTTTACAGTTGCCAAAAATATAACTTTCCATTTTTTGGTTATTAAAAAACAAATAAGCAAGTCTGGCCCAGGTGACAAAAGGTTATGCAAAACTAACACAATTTATTACTTTCCATAAAAAGTAACTAAATAATTTTTTTGCAATACTGTAATGCATTACTATTAAAAGTTACTTTCCCCAACACTGCATATAACTAACTCTCCAAAAAAATCCAGCCACTCCACCTACACAGACACAACAAGCCCTTGGAACAGGTGAAATGCCATAACCACCTACTCCACAGTTGTAGCCGCATTTGAAAACCCCCTCTCAACGTCACACCCGGCTGTACAATGGTTCATTTGAATTGTAAAACACTTTGTGAGTTGTTCAGTGCAGGGAATAGCCTCAAAACTGCATATACATATATACACACACTTGTAACTATTAAGATTTTTCGGTTTCTTCCTGTCCTGCCTCATTCTCAGCCCGGCCAAAGAGTATAGGGCAGCCTCCAATGTTTGCTTCCTGTGATGAGAGTGTTTATTTATAGAGGCCAGTGTAGTAGAGAGTAAGGGTACACCGATGCAGAGACAGGCAAAGCCTGTCTGAATTTATTTATACTGAGCATGGCCAACGAGTGCAGCACGGGCGAGCACATGATTGCATCCGTGTGTGAGATTCAGATGATGGGGGGGACTATGTATAAGACAAGGTGGACAAAGAGTGAGAGAGATGTTGAGAATGTGGAGACAGGGGTATATGACTGTCTGTCTGGCTCGGAGCCACAGGAATATCACATCTCTGCCACTGAGGAATCCAGGCTGAGACAAAAGTGTGCAGTCTGTCGGTCTGTGGGTGTTGTTTATTTCTGTAACTGCAGTGAAAGAGGCCAGCTATAAATGCATACACATATGCACATATCGTCAGAGTTACCCGCCAAAACCAACGAGCCACCCGAGTCACCAAATAAGAGTGTTCCGCCGTGTTGCTCCAAAAAATGGGGAAACACAGGAACACTGCAGTGTGTTGTTAGATACTCAAAGTCCCCCACTGGGCGCTGGTGACTGCTGGAGCGACCTGCCAGACAAACACACTCCGCCAAAGCAGACACAACATGAGCTTTGTCTGACTTTACTGCCGTCCTTTAAGCATCTGAGTGTGTGGAGGAACTGCTTTTGGAATCAGTTCAGAGGGTAAACTCTGAAACTCTCTGCCCTGGTTTCATACCCACTAAATTCACCACATTTATGTGAATGCTGTCTAGTATAAATTTAGCTCACCGATTCATTTATCAAACACTAACTTTTACTATTCATGACCCTGGAACACAAAACTAGTCATAAGGGTACATTTTTGAAATTGAGATTTATATATCTGAATGCTGAATAAGCTTTCCTTTGATGTATGGATTGTTAAAATAGGACCATATTTGGCTGAGATACAACTATTTGAAAACCTGGACTATGAGGGTGCAAAAAAATTAAAATATTGAGAAAATCCCCTTTAAAGTTGTCCAAATGAAGTTCTTAGCAAAGCATATTAAAAAATTAAGTTTTGATATATTTATGGTAGGAAATGCACAAAATATCTTCATGGAACATGATCTTTACTTAATGTCCTATTGATTTTTTGCATATAAGAAAAATTTATCATTTTGACCCATACAATGTATTGTTGGCTATTGCTACAAGTATACCCGTGCTACTTATGGCTGGTTTTGTGCTCCAGGGTCACATTTATAAAAAGGCACATGTGTTAATAAGTATACACCAATGTTCAAAAGCATGTATGTGATCAAAAATAAACTAAACAGCAATATTGTCAAATATTATTAAGATTTAAAAAAAACCTGATATGCCTGAATAGTGAATTGGTATTTGGAAAGGCATGGTAAACGTGACCAATTTTAGATCCTGAGCACTAATGACAAACATCATATCTTGTAAAATGTGTGGTACAGCCACTTCGTAGTAAACACAGAGTATGTGTGATCGCAGATCTCGAAAGTGAGAGTAAAAAGCAAATGCACATTTAAAAGTGATTTTAATGCCTCACTTATTAATAGTGACACCTGATACTTGCAATTAATGCACAGTATAATTACCCATCGATATAATTGTGAAAGAAAGCACTGAAATATATTTTTTTCCTTCAATCTTGTATTTATTCTCTTTACAGTCTTAAAAATAAAGGCTCCAAAGCATAGATTTTTCATTGGTGCCATATTTTTAAAATGTTCTTCAAAATGGTTCTTCCAGGAACTGTTATTGAAAAATGATTCTTCTATGGCATCACTGCATAAACACCCTTTTGGAATCTTTATTTTTAAGAATGTAGAAGAATCTTTTTTTGGTTCCCCAAAGAACCTTTCAGTAAACAGTTCTTAAAAGAACCATGTTAAAGAACATTAAAAAAGTAAAACCTTTATCCACTATAAAGAACCTTTTCTGTATTTGAGAGGTTCCATGGATGTACAAGGTTCTTAATGGAACCATCAATGCCAATAAAGAATCTTTATTTTTGAGTGTAGGGGTTGATGAGAGAAAACCATTAACAATATTAAAGCATTGTTTCTTCTTCTGTTTTTTACTAAAAGCAACAACTTTTTTGTTAAATATCCAAGCGAGTCACCACAGATGTATAAACACCAATGTAGCTCTTGCCTGAAGATGTTTACTATTGTACAACCACTAAGAGGCCACTATTATGAATGACACTGATGAAATGTTTACCAAAATCAAGAGATAAACCCCAACGGCTCTACAGGTCTAAATAACAGAGACATAAGACGAGGAGTATCATTACAATCAATGATTCAATAAACCACTACTGTTGGAGTCATGGTGTAGCAGTAGTGCACATGTTCACAGCACATTAAAGCTGTGCTGCTGTCACAGGGATAGAGATTTGAATCCTAAAAAAAATATGACCCTGGACCACAAAACCAAAGCACGGTAGCACAGGTATATTTGTAGCAATGGCCAAAAATACACTGTATGGGTCAAGATGATTGATTTTTCTTTTAAGCCAAAAATCATTAGGATATTAAGGCCATGTTCCATGAAGATATTTTGTAAATTTCCTACTGTAAATATATCAAAACATAATTTTTGATTAGTAATATGCATCGCTAAGAACTTCATTTCGACAACTTTAAAGGACATTTTTTCAATATTTTTTTTTCCACCCTCAGATTCCAGATTTTCAACAACAAACCATACATCAATGGAAAGCTTATTCATTCAGGATTTCAAAAAATTGACCCTTATGATTGGTTTTGTGGTCCACGGTCACAAGCCTAGTCTATTTTTAATTTATTATGGCTGCTGCTAATGCTTTTAATCTTTCACAAAGTATTTCCACATGTATATCCACCTCAAACGTAAAAACATGAAGTGACAAAAAGCGATATGAAAAAACATGTCAGTGTTTTCACACCTGAGGAAACGGCAGCTTTCCTGGAGCGGTTTCCCAAGCACGGCTCTGTCTGCCTCTTCCACCCCCACACCTGCCCTCCTGAAACTCCTTCCCCATGTTTCCTTACAGGATGTGCTGTAGGCTGTGATCTGTGTCCCCCTCAGCAGTAAAACGCAGGTAGGAAAAATAAAGCCTGCTCAGCTCTGCGGCAGTTTAACTAAACATCAGTGAAGTCAACGATCTGAATGAAATCATATCCTCAGCCGCACTGTGATTTTAACTGAAAACATGCCGGACTCTGAATACTCGTGTAGAGATAATGCTAGGAAAATTATACAATGTAATTAAAGAGCAAATTAGCAACAAACTGCTGAGGAATCGAAAAAACATCATCGTCCAAACATAGCAGAAATATGATATCCCAGAGCGAAAGGAAAATCGTCCGTTTCTGAGAAGCCAGGCACAATGGACCATACATCTGAAATAAATACTGAATATGAATCTGAACCTACATGTATTTTTATCATTTCGGATTGTTTTGCCCTCTCATCTGTCCAACTCAAACAGTTTCTACTCCCAACAAATACAAGCCGTATAGCCATTAATAACATATTTAAAAAGCCTTCCTGGGCTTCATCCAGAAAGAACATAACTCCATCAGCCTAAACACACAGTTTTCATTGGGGCCGAGCCAACAATGCAGACATATGAGAAAAGCAGTTCTCTTTCTCTCTCCCTCTGCTGTTTTTCATTGGGTATTTCTAGAAGGTGATGAGTAGTCAAGCCACCCCCTGAGGATCCCTGAAGAACTTGGTAAAAGAGCTGGGATGGATGGGTAGTTACATTCAGGTTGTGATTATTGTGAATTGTTTATGTTTCCACCCTAAAGTAGTTTCTCCAGGAAGACTTCAGATCTTAAAATCGATATGAACTGCTATTTGCAACTCATTTTACTTGTGTAATGTGATGTATTTTCAAGTGAAACATGACAATAAACAAGATAAAATGTATGGGTGGGACTTGATTTTTATCCATCGGGAATTAATTAGCTGTGAAAAGTGGGCGATACATACTACACACAGAATGGAGCCAAACCAAATGCAAGTTTGCTAAAACAGCAGAAACAGAATTTAAAATAAACAAGCATTCATTAAAAACAATTAGCCATTCATTAAAATTACAATAAAGTATTTTTTTAAAAATATTATTATTTACTAAATTAATAAATGTTTTTAAACTACTTGTTAAAATATTGGGATCGCTATTTTTTTATGCTTTTGAAGTCTGAACAGAAGTCTGTTATGCTCATCAAGGTTTTATTTTGTCAAAAACTGTAAAAGTATTATGAAATAATGGTGATAAAAAATGTCAATGTTAAAAACAACTGTGCTGTATAATATTTTGGTTTATTCCATGGAATGTCTGGATACTAGATTCTGATTGGCTGGCAGGTATGCATTAAAACCGTTTAATGCACAGGTAGTTCCAAGTCAGTTTAATCATCGTTCTATATTAATGCGCTGCTTTAATTGATGCACGCAAACAGAGAGAGAGAGAGAAAGAGAGAGAGAGGTCGGAGATCGCATTGTGCTGCGCACATACATAAACTTCTTGTAAGCGCTTGCCTGCGATTCTTATTAAAATAGCCTAGATACTAGATCGCTACATTATATTCCTCAGCAACGAGGTGGTAAAGCTGCTGTTTTTGAAAGCTGAATTCGTTGTTTGTAGAGAGAGACGTACAGCATGCAGGCAGGTACGCACATATACACATACACACACAACTGTCATCTCTCTCTCGCCTTCACTCTCTCTCGGTCGATCGATAATTTACTGAAACAAATGCTATAATTCATTCAAATAAATGTGATCTTACCGGACTATTTCATCTCTGTGTGTGATTTGAAGCGGGCAGAATGCTAGAGCTGCGTGTCATAACTGACGAAAATAACCATCTTTTTTATCCTTTCGGTCAAATTTTGCGCTGCAAAGATCAATAATTAATAGTTTAAACTTGTCTATAACTTGGCAAATGACCATGGAATAAGCTGGATAATCAACGGCTTGATTATCCCTTACGTAAACCATGCTACACTTTTTTTTAAGATTCTTTGATTAATAAAAAGTTCAAAAGAACTGCATTTATTCATTTTTATACAAGTTTTTTTTTCTGTAAGAATGCAACATTCTAGTGATAACAGAACTCTAACCATTTCACAATTTGTATCACTCTGCTTGAGGTATTTCTCAAAGCGAGTGAATACCAAAATCCACTATAATTTTATAAATAATACTGTTTTTGTGACACGAAATGTATTTTTTTTTAAACGAGAATGTGCTTGTTTAGACTTGAAATATGCTTTTTGTTAATAAAAATAAAACGTATTTGAAAATAAACTTCAATGTTTTCAGCGATGTGAGCTCTAGGGCGTCAGTGGCCGTTGACCACTCATGAACCCGCCTAGAGCAGCCTTACCTCGGCTAAATCTTCTGGAATTTGCCAGAAGGTTAAAGATGAGATTTAATTCATTTTAGGTAAATCTAATGGTGTTTTCACACCAAACGTTAATTATTTGCACAAGTAGACTACAAACAAAGTCAATGCAAAGACACAATTAGAGGCGAATTGGGCCAGCGACACAAATGCAGCGAAATCAGGACGCGCTTGCCGCGAACATGCGATTTTCCCCATAATTGCATCTTCCACACAAGTTGAAATTTTTCAATTTGTGCGGAAGACGCGATTGAGGCGAAACTTTGCATGATGCGTTCTCGCACAAGCTAATCAACGAAGAGCTTATTGGCACAACAGGTTTATCAAAAAAAAGGAAGAGAGCATTATTGTAGCCTGAAAGTTATGATACAGTTGTAGTTGTATTTTATTAGCATGCTGCTATTAATAAAAAAATAATGTCAGTGTATATACAGTACAGTGGCATTATATACACAGTATATATATATATATATATATATATATATATATATATATATATATATATATATATATATATATATACTGTATATATAAACAGTAGTAAAATGTAACACACATACTAATGCAGGATTAATACTCATCCGCCTCTGGATGGTGCTGTGAAACCAGACACGTCGGCGTTTGACTTCCAGCATATTTGGGACACCAACAACAGGTACAAAGCAGTGATCGTATTTATCTCTCCCCTGGTTGATTGACACAAAAGTTATTAACACGAGCAACGCAAAAACATCCCTTGAGTAATCTAGAGAGAGTGACATGGTGTGCACATTTGCTTCACGTTTGGTGTGAACACACCATAACAGGCGGTCTTTAGTCTTATTAATCTATTATTTGTTCCAGAGCAAATATTTTTGGCTGAGGGCAAATCTCATCATGTAAATTTGATGTTGGATATCAGAGCGCTGCCTTTGTATTTTTGACTGAATTGTCTAGCAACTTTTATGATAGCTGTTGTTGAAAACTCTACAAACACCTTAGTGAGACTACAATCTGGGACCTATAATAACCATAGGCCATATTTGGCTAATAAACACATGTGAGAGATGTCAGAGGTGGCCCTCAAACGGAAAAGACTGTGGAGGTACAGTAGAGGGCGGTGCTGGGTGGGGCAGCTGTAAGGATAAGACACAGAGGATCTGTGTGTGTTTGTGGAGCTGAGCAGAGGCGGGAGGGGGTGCGAGAGCACGAGTAAACACTGGGATTGAATTCAGCCGCGGAGGCTTTTGATTCAGACAGCCAAAACAATCCCAGGACCTGCGTATAGCCTATAGGCCCCAGACAAGACAGACGGGTTTACATGCATCTGTTCATCTACCTCTCTCTCTATCCTGGCCTCTATATCACTAGCTTTTCCTCTGTGTCTGCCTCTCTTTGCAGTTGTTAGATTAAGTAAACAGTCATCGTACCTGTAGCACTTTAAAAATGTGGGTCTCTACGATGTCTTTTGTCTGTGTCACTGTGCCATGACTGAGTCAGAGCAACTTCAAAGTCTCTTTCTTTCTTGCAAACACAATAGCGCAGTCAGAGAGAGCGGTCTGAACATGTTCTTACCCCAGAGTTTACATGTACGTACCAGTGTGTTGAGACATGAGGGAGATATGCACAGCAAATTAAGTTTATTAACTATAAATACACACACCTTCTCTCTGCTTAAGTGAAATCTGTACGTAGTGAATGTCTGTGTGGGCTGATTTCTCAACATGCTTTTTTAGTGATTATGATACGATTGTTAGTGAGTCAGCAGTTCAGTCGCTCCCAACAGATGAGCGTGGCATCAACTAGCATTCAAATATGATGGTTTTGCATATTTATCCACAATTTTTTTGTGTCTGCCACATATGTTAATTTTGGAAGTGGACAAAGGTGACCGACAGGAAATAAACAAAGTTGCGATTCAGGGCAATTCAGAAATACTTGTGAATATTCTTACAATTTAAAACAACTGTTTTATGTTTTAAAATGTCATTTGATCTGGGAAGGGATGAAAATTACCCCATGATTTACTCACCCTCAAGCCATTCTAGGTGTATATGACTTTCGTCTTTCAGACCAATACAATCTGAGTTATATTTAAAAATGTCCTGGCTGTTCCAAGCTTTATAATGGCAGTGAATGGCTGTTAAGATTTTGAAGCAAAATAAAGTGCATCAATCCATCATAAAAAAGCACACGGATCCAGGGGGTTAATAAAGGCCTTCTGACGTGAATTGCTGTGTAAGAAAAATATCTATATTTTAAATATTATAAACCGTAATCTCCAGCTTCGGCTAACTATCGTACATGTGTTCACGAGAGAGGGGTGTTCAAGAGTTAGGCATAGCATAAGCTTTAATGAGACTATGCTAGTCTTGTGAGAACCAAGTTTTGTTTACAGCAAAGTAAAACCAGTCTCCATTTGGCTTATATTGAAATCCTCCGTATTTTTATTTTGACTATTCTTCACTTTGTACTTCTAATTCAATACTGGTGTTTTGTTTAGCTTTCTTTACTATGTTTCCGTGTTCATGTTCATCACTTTCTACATCAGAACACCTTTATTAACCCCTGGAGCTGTGTGAAGTACTTTTTATGATGAATGGATGCACTTTATTGGACTTCAAAATCTCAACACTGCCATTATGAAGCTTGAAAGAGCCAGAACATTTTTTTAACAAAACTCCAATTGTATTCGTCAGAAAGAAGAAAGTCATATACACATAGGATGGCTTGAGGGTGAGTAAATCATGGGGTAATTTTCATTTTTGGGTGAACGATTCCTTTAATTGATGCTTATTACTAAAACATTTAAAAAAAAATTAAAACGGAATCATTTAGGAGAAAAACAAGCGAATGAGTCATTGAATCATGCATTCAACTGATTCATTCAAAAATATTGATTCATTCAGAAATTAAACAAATGTTTGTTGGTGGAGCAAAAACAAAATAACTAGACCACCATGCGACTACTATAATAGTTACTTAATAACACATTTTGTTATTGTAGTCTTGCTTACTGAACTGTTAAAACAACAGTTCACATAAATCACAGTTAAATAACTTACGGTCAAAAACTATTTAGACACCAGATATCATATTTAATGTTTTTTGACTAGTGGGTGATGGACACTATAGCTCATTTATGTAAGTGAGGATAGCACAATAAAGTACTTTGACATATTATACCCCAAAAAAAATTCATTCAGTGGACTACTAGTAAAACTGATAAAAAAATTCAGTGTTCAGACACTTTGACCTGACCACGTTTTGCTTAAGTGTTTTTCTTTAATTGCTAATGCGACCTTTTTACACCACAGACTAAACAAAATTAAGCATTGATTGGTAACTGCTCAACAAAGCAATTAAGTATTGATGATTGTGTAAATATTGTCATTCTAACAGTTGTGGTTGATTGTAATCCATTACAAACCTTTCTATCGAGATGAATTAGTTCTGACACAGTTCAACTCTGCGTTCATATGATATTTTATTACCATTTTCTAAACTATAGCGAATAAACTGTGATAATGTGAGAAATGTTGAAGGTGTCTGAATGAATTTAGATTTGAATGTACATAAGATATCACAACCATGTGGAAATACAGCACTCTTGCTCATGGGATAATGCTAAAATTGTTATTTATATTTATTTTGTCTACAAAAATCAAATTATCAACATTTTCAACATATGCAGTTCAAACCGAGAGTTCAGAAGGAGCTTGTTCATCTAGTCTGTCAGTCAACACAAGGATACACAAGCGGCTGTTTTCTCACACATTTGTGAGATGACTTTTCCTCTGGCATCCCACAACCACATCTATATCTTTATTTTTAATTTTGACTACATATGAAACAACTTTATTAAATAACCCAGGGGTTATGTAGAGGCATGTAGTAAATTCGTTTGTGATTTCACAGCCAAATATCTGAATGCTGACTCATATAAAACCTGCCAGCAGGGAGCAACTGACAGACAAGCTTTGTAATGTGGCTCTGAAATTATATAGACAGAGCGTCCCGGTTATCAGGAGGCCCCCACTGACTGCTTTTGCCCAAATGTGACATCAACCCAGCAGGGAAAGCTGATAAACTCTACCTGGAGGTTGAATCACTGTGGGAGTTTGCATTAAACAGGCCATTAGAAGACAAAATTAGACTATCAGTGATAAGAGAAAAACACAGATAGAGAGACCCAGGAAACAGGAAGTGCAGAGTCAAGACATGCCACCTAGTGGGTGACATCCTGTTTCCCACCATGCACCTCTCCAGGGAGCAATGGCTTATGAATGGGGGAAGGGACACATCAGTGGCAGATGTGCAGCTAACAACCATGTGGAAATGATCAATGCGACCAATTAGAGGCAGAGCAGTGCGATACACACACAGCACGCCTCCTCAATCTAGTGTGCATACTACTTAGGCGACACTACTGTATGTTTCCCGCCTGTCTTTACCGCTCAAAACTTATTTTTGCAAAGCAAACAAATAATCCAGAATAAATAAGAAAATGAAAACAGGAGCTGAAAGGCGTTGTCAGATGCGGAGCGGGGCGAGTTTGTTTTTCTGCTAGATACATGAGCGGTCCCACGTTCTTGCAGTTTTGCTGGGCTATTTCTAGCCTGACTAGCACAGGGGTTTCATTTACGAGCGGGCCAAACCCAAGGCCTTCCCATGGTGCTTTGGGGCAAGGGGAGGCTTCGACGTGCTCTCATATGGACCTGAATCCCACGCTTCACAAACGAAGCCCTGCCTCCCACACACACACGCTCGCTCTCTTCTAAAATGATTTCCACATCTGTAGAGACAGCCAGACTTTTTTTAAGTGCAGCTACATGGAGAAGGAAAAAAAAGTGGAGGGGAGCATAGAAAACTACTTGACCACAGACTTCCTCCTCAAAACGAAACGTCAGCTCCCACATCCCCCACACCCTGGTGTACGACACTCGAAAACGAACGCAATGGCAGCCCCCTGTATGCATACACACGTCCTTAGATTTACGAATAATACAAAACGCTGTGACCATAACGAAGCGAGCTATGCACTTTTTGAAGTGAATAAACGAACCCACTAACTCTTAGCATACAATTTAAATGTTATTATACTAAAGTCACACAGTGCTACTGATTTAGGCTACTTCATTGTCCGCGCATCTACGCAGGAAATGAGATGAAACTAGCAGAACATTACTTGCACAGCAGCCAATGGTGGCAGCCAAGTACCTTCTTCTCTTTAGAGAGAAAAAGAGAGTGCAATGGATGGAAAGAGAGAGAGAGAGAGAGAGGAAAAGGGGTCTTCATTAGATGTGTAGGCCACACACAGTACCCCACTGGATATACTGGGACTATTTAAGCACACATTGCTGGTAGGCCCAAACAAAGCTTTAATTGGAAAAGCACTAATTCAAAGGAGACTTTGAAGAGAAAAAAAAACCCTGATTGGGAATTTGTTTATTACAACTACAACATCTGCTTAAGACCAAAATAAATGTATTGAGAGTTCTGGAACAGACAGGGATCTACAAACAAAACTAACTCTCCTCGATTAGTTCCACTTTCATACCTTTCACTGAAAGTTACAAAAGTAGGTTCCAGATGAAAATTGCTGCTCAAGTATGACCGCGTTTTAACATCATTTAATTGTGTGAGTTTTAATTCCTTTCTTTCTGTTTTTAAACATTGGTACATAAAATACTATCATAGGACACATAATAGAGCTCCAGCTTCATTTTTATTTAGTTTCATTTAGTTATTAACTGAGAAATTATTTTCCTAATTCTTTAAGAGAAAACATAGACATCCATGAGATATCTCACGGTTGACACTGTATGTTTAAACTTTATAGTTTTGACTATACCGTTTGGGGTCAATATGATTATTATTCTTTTTTTTTAAGAAATTAATATTTTTATTTAACAGGGACACATTAAATTAACCAAAAGTGTCAGTAAGGATATTTATAATGCTACAAAACATTTCTATTTCAAATAAATGCTGTTCTTTTGAACTTTCTATTTATTAAAGTATCCTGAAAAAATGTATCACATTTTTCGAAAAAAAATATTAAGCAGCACAAAATGTTTCTTGAGCTTATTAGAATGATTTCTGAAGGACCATGTAACATTTAAGCCTGGAGTAATGACTGCTGAAAATTCAGCTTGTCATCACAGGAATAAATTACATTTTAAAATGCATTAAAATAGAAAATAATATTTGCTGTTTTTAAGCAGCACTAAATGTTTCTTGAGTTAATTAGAATAATTTCTAAATGATCACGTGACACTAAAGACTGGAGTAATGATGCTGAAAATTTAGCTTTGCCATCACAGGAATAAATTATATTTTAAAATGTATCAAAATCGAAAATGGTTATTTAAAATTGTAATTATATTTACTGTTTTTGCTCTATTTTCAAACATAGGAATCCTCTCAAATACATTAAAAAAGCTTACAGACAACAATCTTGAACTCAAATAATTTGGTTTTGTAAGAATTTGATAATAAAATATTTGAATTCATATACAAATGTATGACTTTTTACTGAAAAGACTGAAATGAAAGTGACTTAAATATAGGTACTCTTCATTTAATCTCCTTGAGGTCTATAGTACCAAACGAGATATTAAAATGATCTCACCTCAACTCCAAAGACATATTACAGATTCAGTTGTGAATCACATCTACAACTAAAACTGACTGGACATTATAGGGTTAGTTCAACCAAAAATGAAAATTCTGTCATTAATTACTCACCTTTATGTCGTTCCAAACCCATAAGACCTTCGTTCATCTTCTCTTCAAAACACAAATTAAGATATTTTTTTAGGAAATCCCAGAGCTTTCTGACCCTGCATAGACAGCAACACAACTACCACGTTCAAGGCCCAGAAAAGTATTAAGGACATCATTAAAATAGTCCATGTGATATGGTTAAAGCGTAATGTTATGAAGCTATGAGAACACTTTGTGTGCGCAACGAAAACAAAACTCTTCTGTGTGTCTTCGATGCAGGCTCATGACACTATTTTAACGATGTCCTTACTACCATTCTGGGCCTTGAATGTGTCAGTTGCATTGCTGTCTATGTAGGTTCAGTAAGCTCTTGTATTTAATCCAAAATATCTTATTTCGTGTTCCGAAGATGAACAAAGATCTTACGGGTTTGGAACAACATGAGGGTTAGTACCTAATGACAGAATTTTCATTTTTGAGTGAACTATCCCTTTGACTGAATTAAAATGGATCAGAAACTAAAAGTTCAGATGATTTAAAACAACATAAACTGTAAAACTGAACTGAATTGAATAACTGGGCAGTGGGAGACCCAGAGCCGGTCGCTGTGGCAACAGTGAGGTGTGTGACTGGCAAACTGGCAGGCTGCCCTTCGTTCAGACACGTGCCAGGCCATCATCAGCAGATTTGCAGCATGCGAGGGAAAAGAAAACCAGCAGAGAAGCGTCTGAAGCCAAGAGAGGAGGAGGCCGCTTCTGTAAGAGGGGGGCAGAACACACACACACACTTACACGGACGCTGACAGAGGGGCATTGTGTCCCCACACCTCATGAGTAGAGCTTTTTGTGAGTAAGAGCGTGTCTGTTTGTGTGTGATCCCACATGAGTGCTAATTATGCAGCAGTTTCTGATCACTGGATTATTCACACAAACGAACATAATGCATCTGATGTGTCTTATTCTTTATATATGTGAGTCACCCTCAAAGGGCCTTTCCTGGACTTTCCCTCTTTACTTTCAGAAAAACAGAAAGAGAACGACAACCCATGAGAGTTTCATTTCACATGTCACAATAAGTGCTGTTTCAGCTCTGTGACTCAAATACCAGCAGCCACACAGATTTGTGTGAGTCACACTGTGGTACTACAACAAAGACAGGTTGACACTGTGACCCACTGCCCATATCTTATCTAACTAATGTATTCTTCCATCCCTCTTAGCTTATCCTGTGCCAGTAGGACCCATTGCCCATGTCTATTTAAGCACTCAAACAGACTAAAACACTCTTGTACACACAGCAGCTGCGTAGTCTTATGACTAAGCTACTGAGGAAGAGGAAGTGACAGAACATTCCACTGCCCAGTTCCACATCAGATGGCCCAAACATGACCAAACTGTTAACAATTACTGCATTACCTGAAAAAAATAAACAGACTAGCATGAATGTCTACAGTGGTCTAGGCTTGTTTATGATGTTTGTGGTTGGTACCTGTCTAGCTGGTGCATCAGCATACTGTAGCCATGCTGTTAACCAGCTGGTTGACCAGTATGGTCTTTCTGGGTGATGATGGTTGGCCAAGGTAGTCATCGGTTAACAAAATTAAATTAAGGTTTATAAAAATTACCCGGTTCAAAAGTTTACATCCCCTTGATTCTTAATACTGTGTTGTCACCTGAATGATCCACAGCTGTGTTTTTCAATGATGCTCCAAAAGGAAAAATTACGCATTAAGAGCCGGGGGTGAAAACTTTTTAAATTTGAAGATCAGGGTAAATTTAACTTATTTAGTATTCTCTGAAACTATCTATCTTTTGTAGTCTCTGAATGGCAGTACTACATGAAAAATATGATATTTAAGCCATATAAGAAAAATGTACTCATCTCTCTATTATGTTCAAAAGTTTTCACCCCCGGCTCTTAATGCATGGTTTTTCCTTCTGGAACATCAGTGAGCGTTTGAACTTTCTGTAATATTTTGCAGATCCTAAAAAGGGTTTCAAAGGGTTCAAACTTTTGACCTTAACTGTATGCTGATCCTAAGTTTTTGTCAACAGGGTAAGCTGTTTTTAATGCATTTTTTTAATTGATCAAAAGAGACAGTAAAAATATGTTAAACTGTATTCCAAATAAATTCTGTTTCACAGTTTTCGCAAAAATATTAAGCAGTTTTCAATATCAATAATAATCATATAGGCTACTAAACAACTGAAAATAACACCAGACTTTCAAGTCTATCCGAATGCAACAAACTAAAAAAACATGACAACTGAAAACAATATCTAAAAAATGTTTCAAAATCTCAAACATGTTTAATATCCTCTTACTGGATAAATCATAGCCTGAAGGTAAAAGACAAAAAGTCTCTGTTTTGGAGTCTGTGCCGATTTTCTTTAAAAGTGGTCAAATCTAACTGACCAAAACCTGCAGACTGCCTCTGAATTTCAGCAACTGCCATCAGATCTTCCAGACAGTGAATCGGGGCAAAAGTCTGGACAAAAGTTGTGTCATGTATTCCAGCCTTTAGAATGATTTCTGAAGGATCACGTGACACTGAAGACTGGAGTAATGACTGCTGAAAATGCAGCTTTGCCATCACAGGAATAAAATTACATGTTACAATATTGAAATTAGAATATAAATTAAATAAATTAAAAAATAATATTTCAAAATATTTCTGTTTTTACTGTACTTTTGATTAAATACAGCCTTGGTGAGCTTACATATACATATATAAGGTTCATATATGTGACCCTGGACCACAAAACCAGTCTTAAGTAGCATGGGTATATTTGTAGCAATAGCCAAAAATACATTGTATGGGTCAAAATTATCGATTTTTCTTTTATGCCAAAAATCATTAGCTTATTAAGTAAAGATCATGTTCCATAAAGATATTTTGTAAATTTTCTACCATAAATATATAAAAACTTGATTTTTGATTAGTAATATGCATTGCTAAGAACTTCATTTGGACAACTTTTAAGGCGATTTTCTCAATATTTGGATTTTTTTGCACCCTCAGATTCCAGGTTTTCAAATAGTTGTATCTCAGACAAACATTGTCCTATTTTAACAAACAATATATCAATGGAAAGCTTATTTACAGCTCAGCTTTCAGATGACTAAGAATCTCAATTTTGACAAATTTACACTTATGACTGGTTTTGTGGTCCAGGGTCACACACACACACACACACACACACACACACACACACACACACACACACACTCACACACACACACACACACACACACACACACACACACACACACACACACACACACACACACACACACACACACACACACATACATATATATATATATATATATATATATATATATATATATATATATATATAAACCTTAAAAATAGAGTTTTATTCTGTGGGGCTGCCATGTTGCATTTAGACCAGATTACGGCCTGTGTCCCAATGAGAGCACCATAGCTCAATATATCATAAGCATATGTGCTAACCATTGCAGTAGAAAGATCCCCAGTAGAGCAAAGGATCATCAATATAAGAGCCCCCTGTCGTCCATCCTGGTTGTCATACACTTGCCTGACTCATGGCCCTGAAAGCAGGATCCTCCTCCTCAACAAAGACATGACATACGACTCTCCATGCTCTCAGAGAGACTGAGTCATATCTGTGTGTGTATGAGTAAGAGCAAAAGGCAGCTGTTCTTCCAATAAAGAGATACTAACAGGCCCCAAGGACACACACACACACACACACACACACACACACACACACACACACACACACATACACAAACAGATACACAGCAGAGCAACTACCGGTAAAAGTGGGAGAGAGTGAAGGTTAACATTTAAGTGGGAGGTGTAGCTATGCTCCTGATGTCTTGCCTGACACGTATGTTATTCCATCTCAATATACGTATAGTTTAAAATTGATTTTACACGAATATACTATTTTAGTGTGTTAGTAGCTGATTCCTTGCAATTATTTGTTTTACTGCAATATCTCAGTGTAGGTTTTTCAGTGTAGGTACATTCATCCATCAGCCCCATGTTCACTCTAAAGTTTTTCAGTCTAGGTGACATTATGCAGACACATGCATACCGAAAAGTCTGTGTGAAGTTGCAGTTGAGCTTCACACATACACACCCACACACAAAACAGGTGCGGCCCGGTGCAGGTGTTGAGCACGCCTAGGCAAAGCAGCCGGAGAGATAGAGCATGCTTCTCTGTGTAATCAGAGACAGGCAGAAACTAAACGTTTGCAGTATTGTTTCACGCACACGCACTCCAGACACTCCCACGCGCACATATCCAAATTAACCGACAAAAGCCCTCTTTTGTTAATGCACTTGCACAGAGGAAGGCAGAAGCCCCACAGGCCTGAAGTTCTCTGCCCACGCCACCTGCCACAAACACAAAGACAGAGGGGTGTCAGTCCATTAGGGTCGTTATGGCCCTCTGTCTCCTCCCACAAACCCCTACAACCTACAATTAGGCTACACCTTTTGCCATCAGGATAAACCCCTCTGGCCAGCTCTGACACGTACGGCACGGCACACAAATGCTATTTGTTTTTCAAACATAAAAACAAACTAGTTAATTCATTAAAGGGATAGTTCACCCAAAAATGAAAATTCTGTCAATAATTACTCACCCTCATATCGTTCTAAACCTGTTAGACCTTTGTTCAGAACACAAATTAAGATATTTTTGATCAAATCTGACAGCTTTTTAACCCTGCATAGACAGGAACGCAACGGACACATTCATGACACAGAAAGGTAAAATAGTCCATGTGACATCAGTGGTTCAACCATAATGTTATGAAGCTACAAGAATACTTTTTGTGTGTGAAGACAACAAAACTAACAACATGTGTTGTAGCACTCTCACAAAGAAGTTGTTAAATGAAGTCATTATTTTTGTTTTCTTTGCACACAAAAAGTGTTCTTGTAGCAACATTATGTCAAATGGACTATTTTATTGATGTCTTTACTTTCTGGGCCTTGAATGTCTATGTCAAAAATATCTTAATTTGTGTTCCTGATATGAACAAAGGTATTACAGATTTGAAACGATATTAGGGTGACTGATTAATGACAGAATTTTCATTTTTGGGTGTACTATTCCTTTAAGGCATTGTCCACGTAACTGTGCCAAAATAACACTGACTATCAAATGGTTGCTGGCTCTATCTGTTCGAGTCTCCAAACAACAGAGTTTCTCCTGACACTGACGGTTGTGATTGTAAAAGTGAATCTTGGAAAGAAAAGGCCAGACCTTGGCGACATGACCCAGCCACACTGTCTCCGTCTCTGCTGTCTTTCCTGTCATCTCAAAGAAAGAGTTTTAAGATTAAATTTAACTTCAGAAACTTATTTACAGATTGGACAGGTGCACTAGAAAAATACACTGCAGTTCTGGTGTAATTTAATTCCACCTGTACTACTGTAAAGGCATTTGTTTCATATTATCTATATGATCTATGTGAATCTTTATTCAGCTTGATAGACATAGAAATTAAATGGAACATAATTTGTACTTCAGATACAGGACATTTTACTATAATCATACAGTCAAACTAACAATTATTCAGACACCAGATATAATTTTGTATATTTTTTTACTAGTGAGTGCAGGAAACTATAGTTCGTTTATGTACAGTAAGTGAGGATTGCAAAATAACGTAAACCGTGACATATTATACCCAACAATTTAAAAATTTCATTTGACACTATGACCTTTCTATCAAAGTTATCTGACATTATCAAGATGAATTTGTTCTGACACAGTATAATAACAGTGAATAAACTGTGATAATGTGAGAAATGTTAAGTGTCTGAATGCATTTTAGTTTGATTGTATGCTGTCATGGCCAATGTTTACAATCTATTTAAGAACAACCCCCCCACCCCCCCACCCCAAAAAAAACAGTCTTTGCTATACAACATTTTTGACACAAACTACGTGTTTGCTTGTGTGAAACATGCACACTCAAAAATGGAACCTGAAATAAGTATGCACATACACGTCACTGCATGAGACATGAGTGGACGGTGACCGCGCCGGTCGCCCACCTGTGTCCTTAGACGAGGCTCTTTCCTGGAATCAGCCTACAGGAATGTAAAACCACACAGAGCTGCTGTATTTCTCACCTGGACCCTTGTACAAGTGCAGAATAAAATAACCTCAACCCAAAAAAAGATCTGGCCCAGTCAACAGCACTGTCAGACAGAGTCAAAAGCAAAGGGCTCTCACAAACACTTGAGATACCACCAACACTCAGGCTACAGCCCTGGACCTGCCATTCCCATACACTCTAACATCACATCTGCTAATATTATAGCTAAGAATGACGATTCTCCATTTGTTTGTCCATTTGATTCCTGATAATTTACTCACGCCATGTCATCCAAGATGTTCATGTCTTTCTTTCTTCAGTCAAAAAGAAATTAAGGTTTTGGAGGAAAACATTCCAGGCACCAACAGGTTGAAGGTCCAAATTGCAATTTCAATGCAGCTTCAAAAGGCTCTACATGATCCCAAATGAGGAATAAGGGCCTTATCTAGCGAACCAAACAGTTATTTTCTAAAAAAAAAAAAAAAAAAAAAAATACTACTTTACTTACTTTGCTTTAAAAAGGTAGGATAGGTCCATCTAATTTTCTCCTCCAACTTCAAAATTGTCCGACATCTATGTTTTACCTTTTTTTCATAAAGGGTGTTTGACTTTCTTTGCACGTTTGCTTTGTAAACACATGGTACTTCCGCCTACGTCACGCATGACCTTTCCAACGTGACCAAATAAAGTCCATCTATTGCAAGTTGAGCATTTGTGGTTAAAAATTATATAAATGTGTATTTTTTTTTAGAAAGTTACCCTTATTCCTCAGCTGGGATTGTGTAGAGCCCTTTGAAGCTGCATTGAAACTGCAATCTGGACCTTAAACTCGTTGATCCCCATTGAAGTCCATTATATGGAGAAAATCCTGGAATGTTTTCCTCAAAAAATGCTATTAATTTACTGAAATATTAACTTCTCAGTTTTAATCTCAGTGGGTACTTTAAGTAAACGTTCTGCATCTAAGAGGTTTGGCTAACAAAAAAGTTTGGAAACCCTTGCTCTAGAGCTATACACGCAATATAAACACACAATATGAATAAATGCATTTTTGGAAACGCTACTCTACATAATCGTAGCTCAATGCGGTTTATCTTTCTCAATACCGAACGAAGAAATGGTACATTCTGAAAAGTCTTATGAAAGGAAATCTTTCGCAAGAGGAATGGCAGGGAGACGTCTGCATCATCACCAGGAAAAACAAATTTTGCATTACATCCAGAAATAGGAAAATCTCTCTTTTTTCCTTTTCTCTCTCTCTCTCCTTCTCACTTTCTTTCAACGATCCAACTCAAACAGCAGAACTGGGTTTCTGAGCGGACCTCCATGTTTCCGAAGGAAAAGAGATGGACCGTGTTCAAAGAATAACACAGCAGACGAGTTCTACCACACACACACACACACACACACACACACACACACACACACACTTCAGTAGTAACAAATTATCTATATAGCAGTTGAAAAGGTCACTCAAAAATGTAGCAAGCCTATAAAAACTTCTGTACCATAGAGTCAACCTCTTCCAAGATGACAAAAGCTGTGATATATCACACACTGAGACAGTTATAGGCTGTGACAGAACTCTGGATGTGGATTTTATTAGTTAACATGCTATTAGCATGTCATTAATTCATCCGAAATCTTGCCGTTTCAAGAAATTACACACAAATATGGTGCAACTAGTTAATTCTTTAGAGCTTGAAGGGTTTGAAGTCAAATTTTCCTGTCTGCTTGGCTGAACTTTGAAAATATTACGTTTTGCATCTCTTGTTGAGACATTATAATGAGCTTGTCCACAACGAGACATCTTGAAAAAACAAAGTGAGTGTGATGTGTGAGCATGACGGAGGAAACCTGGCCATACTGAATGGGCACAGAAAGAACAACGTGACGATGATGTGCAGAGTTTATTGATCAGAGGGGTGTGACTGGAAGGCCGAGAGACGGGTCTGAGAAACCCGAGCTGGGCACTATAATTGAATCCCTATGGGGCAAGGCAAGAATATGATGGACAAAGCGTCCACCCTCTGATTACATCCATCTCTGCATCTCCTCTCAATCTGTTCAGAGTTACACCACTGGCGTTCCGTAAAGATCTTCCTTAAGAGAATGTTGCACAGCCAAACACAAAGAGGCCATTTTCCCTCCAACTTCAAACAAATTGGGATCAGATCAGAGGCACGTGAGATGGCAGCAGCAGGAATCAATTAGCACATGCGCTTTGATGATGTCATTGACAAGCAATCGGTGAACAGACCAGCTTCCGTTTGAGATTGCAGGAAACATGAGCCTGCACCGCAGCCCTCTGCATTTTTACGGAAACCGTAGTTTATCATTCTGCGTGTCGCTACAAACTCGAAGCAGAGTTCACAAAAGCCTTGATATGATTAACTGAGGTTTAACTAGTTCTGAAAAGCATCAAACTGGAAGTGAACAATGAAATAGATGAAATAGTATACACTGAATCATTGATCTATCATTCTAGTCAATTTATTCATTTCAAAGAATCACTTCAAAAAGGATTCACTGATTCATTAGAGTCATCACTTAGAAATTTCCAACTTTTAATTCACTCCAGAATGAAAATTTCCTGATAATTTACTCACCCCCCATATCATCCAAGATGTTCATGTCTTTCTTTCTTCAGTCAAAAAGAAATGAAGGTTTTTAAGGAAAACATTCTAGGATTTTTCTCCATATAGTGGACTTCAATGGGGATCAGCAGGTTGAAGGTCCAAATTGCAGTTTCAGAGCAGCTTCAAAGGGCTCTACACAATCCCATCTGAGGAATAAGGGTCTTATCTAGCAAAATTATGGGTTTTCTAAAAACATATATCACAATTTCTATACTTTTTAACCACAAATGCCTGACTTGAACTAGCTTGACTAACGCATTACAGTCACGTTGGAAAAATCACACGTGACGTAGGCAGAATGTGCAAAGAAAGTCAAACGCCTTTTACAAAAGAAGTGCAAGGCAAGCATTTGTAGTTAAAAAGTATATAAATTTTAATTTAATTTTAAAATGACCAACAGATTTGCTAGACAAGTCAATTATTCCTCGGCTGGGATCGTGTAGAGCCCACTGAAGCTGCATTGAAACTGTAATTTGGACCTTCAACCCGTTAATCCCAAAAAGTTCACTATATGGAGAAAAATCCTGGAATGTTTTCCTCAAAAATCTTAATCTGTTTTCGACTGAAGAAAGAAAGACATGAACAGCTCGGATGACATTAGGGTGAGCAAATTATGGTGAATTTCCATTCAGGAGTGAACTAATCCTTTAAATAACCACATTTTTGAGAGTTTTCAATTAGACTGTTTAGATGAGGTGTTGTTTATGGTTCCAATGTGTCACCCATCTCATTACCGAAAGCTTTGAGAATGACTTCAAGTGAATCATTACAAAGAAGTGGTATAAACAAAGCAACAAGCCACAAAAGACTGTGCTCGAGTAAAATCTCAGCAGCAAAAGCATTATGATAAAAAGCACCAGTATTCAATAGTTAAACATACTGTATGATGGTTAATTATTGGAATAAACAATTCTTTAGCCAAATAATAAAGTTTACTATAATAGCTCTAAGATGTTTGCAGTTGTAAAGCTGCATCCAAACAACCAAAGGGTTAGTTCATCCAAAAATGAAAATTCTGTCATTAATTACTCACCCTCATGTCGTTCCAAACCCGTAAGACCTTTGTTCATCTTAGAAACACAAGTTAAGATATTTTTGATGAAATCTGAGAGCTTTTCTTATGAGTAAATTATTCCTTTAATATAGAATGTGTGCTACATTTGCGTTTATAGGTATTTCAAATGGAGGCTCATCCAATTAGAATTTAGATCCAGAATGATCCGTTTTAAAAATCAGACTACAATACTGATTTGAGATTGGAAAGCTAGCAATAATGAGGCACGCTCCACCCCAGCTGAATGGCAGGAGGAGAGAGGAAGATGAGAGGCCTTCGTCTGCTCCTCGTTTGATTTCCTCTAGTGAGCGTCGGCAGCTGAGTGTGGCTCCATGAGAGTTCCCGCTCTTGGAGTTAACTGTCAAACTGGCGCCATGCATCTCCACAGCATGTTCCGCGGTACATGACTAGTCATGAATATGGAGATGTGCTTGCTAAGCGTAGCATGCGCACACATAGGAAAATGTATGAAAAACAGACAAATGCATATACAGATTAATGGATAACCTACGCTATGTAAACCTACGCAAACACACACAATAATACAAACAGGGGTGCAGAATGAAGTGTACACCCACACCAAGTGTGAGTCAGAGTCGGTATCTCGATACACACTCACACACACGCACACACGCATCGAACTTGGAAAACTTGCTTAATAGTTTTGGAAACGCAAAACTATTAAAACACCAATTCCTGTGGTGAGGCCTCAGACTGCAGCCCCTTTCATAATGGAGTCATTTAGTCCGATTCTTCCCCATGCTATCTGCCCCCGAGCGAACATTCTTACACACACAGACATGCTGAAGATTTATAGTGTCTGGGAGTGAAAAACACCACGCCCCAGTGTGGCTCCGACACAGGGGCCTTCACACTGGCACCGAATCAGAGCCACACACGTACTGCTGCATATTTTATCACATAAATATGTTGAAAACAGACAAACAAATTATTCCCCTGTGCTTTTCAAAAAATCGCACACATACAGTCACAGACTTCGTCGGAGTCAGAGCTATTTAAATAACTGATTAATTGAGTAATTGTTCTACACAGGATATTTTGACTAAAAACACTATTTAACTATTTTTTTTTTACCTATTTTTGTTTTCAAAGTAAAAGCATAGGTTGCTGGCAATGTAATGTTTACAAATATACAAATACATACATTTCAAATGCATGTAAATCATAATTTTTACCTTTTTTTATTAAATGATCACTTTTTATGTGTTAGAGATTTCTAATTTAACACATACAAGGGTTTATAGGTGGCTCAAAGAGGGTTCTCAGGATTTGGAAGAGAAATGTTATAAAAATGTTTTATAAAATGTATAGTTTATAGTGCTAGGCAATGATTAATCACAATTAATTGCATCCAAAATAACAGTTTTTGTTTACATGAGATATGTGTGTGTACTGTGTATAAGCTGAATACATACGTTTCATTGATGGATGGTTTGTTACAATAGGACAATATTTGGCTGAGATACAACGATTTAAAAATCTGGAATCTGAATGTGCAAAAAATCCAAATATTGAGAAAATCGCCTTTAAAGTTGTCCAAATTAAGCCCTTAGCAGTGCATATTACTAATCAAAAATTAAGTTTTAATATATTTACAGTAGGAAATAACACTAAAAATAATGACCAATCAGAATCTATTTTGCTTTACAGAGCTTTTGCAAGTGGCATATGACAAAACTACACTGCATGCTTATAATAAACAGAATGTTATTGTCCATTGGTTGGACACTACTATTATTGGATTGAATGGACTTTTTAATTTAAAACTGTTCTGAAATTATATTTACTGTAAAAAAAAAATCATTTTGGTAAAAAAAAAAAAAGAGTCTAACAACAACAAATAAATACATACAAATTTGTAAAAATCATGTTTTTTTAGATAATTTTGCTTTGGACTTTTACAGTAGCAATATAAAGCCAATAATTTCATTTGGCAAATAACATGTCCTAAAAATATCATTAGCAATAATCAAAAGGTGAACATTTATTAACAAGCTATTTTAAAATTTTTTTATATTTAATTAATATTTATTCAACTTATTAATAAATGTTATTAATCATATTAAAACGTTAATTTCAAAACTGTTTTGGGTTCATTTTAAGCAAGAAATATAGTATTTTGTAAGCAATAGTTAAATAAAACTACTCAGAAGTTTGGGTAAAATGTTGGATCAAAACAACGCAATCACCGCATTTGTCCATATTTCACCCAGCGCTGGGTTGTTTTTAACCCAGCATTTTTTAGTGTAATCAAAATGCCTACTAAAATGCACTACTAAAATGTGACCATGACACAGCCTATTTGTATTTTATTCCACAAGCGATCTGTCTGTCACCCTATGCAGTCCCGAGTTCAGATAGCCCACCACCCAGCGCTCTGTGGAGGGTCTCGGGCAAAATCTGGCTGCTGTTCGAGTCTCTGGGCCAATCAGTTTACAACTCTCTTGCTGCCTTCCCTTCCGAAGTGGAATGACAAACCAAAGCCTCCTGGCATGGCTCGAGCAGACGGACCCAATTTCTGCTTTGCATAAAAAAAAAAGTCAAAACCACACACAAGCGCTCCGAATGAACAGGGGAAAGAAGGAGGAGAGGAGGAAACAGCGCCAAGCATCAGATCTCCTTAAAGCCTTACAGCTGAAGCCTCCATCTCAGAGGAGATCACATTTCAACAAGATTGAGTTTAAGTGGTGGAGACAGAAGCTTCATGAAAGGGAGGGAGGGAGAAAGAGTTTCTTGCTCTAGTAATAGTGGTGCAGGAAAAAATGGCACAATATAGTTTACAGAGTGCCAAGAGCTACTAGACTAAACTCTAGTGTTGCTCACATGAACCAAATACAAATACAGAAACATAGATAATGATCTACCTAGATAAAATGGAAATCCCTATATTTCCCATTTGCCTTTTGAGGTTACGTGCATCATCAGCACATTTTACCTCGTCATATAGTCAATAAAGCACTTATTCACTAGACTTTGGGGGTGATGGAATACCTGAATCGAGGCTGTTGCACAGGGAACGTATGCTTCTGAGGAGCTCTGGTTGGGACAGGGTTAAAGTCTCCTCCCTGGGGCTGTGCTCGCTACCGCTAAAATTAAACCTCCCCCACAGCTGGTTCCCATTAGCCTGCAGTGACACTAGGAGCCTGTACTTAAGCTGTGCTGCGGGGGCTCCGCCGCCCCACTCAGATAATACTACTGTCCCCTGCCACAGGCCAAGTTTAAACTGGCCCAGCACAGCTTCTGCTGGCAACGGCTGTGTTTTCAAACCAGGAGAAAAGAAGAGGAGAGAAAGGTGAGAGTTATGGCGGGAGAACATTACGGAAAAGAGCCCGTCTCTGGTGAGAGGTGGAAAACGTTAAGCCTGTCAACACGTTCAAGTTCATCAGAGGAGAAAAATAGTTAGTGTGATAATGTGAAAGCCATAAGGAACAAAATTATATGAAAAAAAAAAGCAAGAGAAGCATCAGTATCATATCAGCTGTCAATATTACATCGAGTAATTGTATAATTATAATGATTTTTTTGTAGTAATTAAAATAGATCTAACATTAGCCTTTAAATTTACTTAAAACACGTATATAACAACGAGGCAATAATAATTAGTTCAAATGAAGTATCAAAAGCAAGTAATCATATGGTTTTATTGAACAAAACTGTACTGCATTGTAAACAATAGAGCTAATGTACTTTACGAATTATAACAAATGACAGCAGTGGGCGCTAACGGCATTACCATAGTTTTTACATTTCACTGCACGATCTAATCCTTGTTTAATAATGACTAAACAACATTTAAGTTAAATGTCCACTTAATCTTTAATATTTGATTATTTCTTTATGACAGAAATGCTACAGTCACTGTAATTTATTGAATATTTTGAAATCGTGATGAAAAGTCAGCATATGGAGTGTTTTGGTGGCACTGAATGTAAACAATGCCACTGAACCAAACAAAAAACGCATATTTTGCTGATTATTGCTGCTGAAAATGTTCACTTATTGTCATGTTTTGGGCTGTACTAATCGGTCAAATGGGGATTTGGAGTGCTATAGACTGCCAAAAGTTATAACAAATTAAGCAGAAGAGTGCAAAAAACTGTCTGAGGAAGAAACTGCGTTTGTGGTTGGCGAAACTGAACCAGGATTTCCAGGGCAAGAATCTTGACAACATTTGTGTTTGTTCTTATTATTTCTGGCCAGGTAGGTGAAATATTAGGCTAGTCCCTGCTGAAAAAAACAGCTAAAACCAGCCTAGACTGGTTGGCTGGTTTTAGCTGGTCAACCAGGCTGGTTTTAGAGGGGTTTCGGCCACTTTCCCAGCTTAGCTGGTCAAGCTGGAAGACTTTTTTTTTTTTTTTAGTTTTAAACTTTAGTTTATCAAATATTGCGCCCTTTCCTGCTTAGTCTTTCTCTGTATGATTTAGCACAGGGGTTTTCAAACCTGTCCTGGAGCCTCCCCTGCCCTGCACATTTTGTATGTCTCCCTTATTAGGCACACCCAATTCAGGTCTTGCAGTCTCTACTAATGAGCTGATGATTTGAATCAGGTGTATTAGATGAGAGAGACAAGCAAAATGTGCAGGGCAGGGGAGGCTCCAGGACAGGTTTGAAAACCCCTGATTTAGCAGATTCCACACGTTCTTTCCATGGTTTAGACAGCATAAATTAGCAGAACAACGTATTCAGTAGTACAATCCATGCTGTTGTTTATATCCGAGTATCGCCGATATGGACATGCATCTGGGTAACTGACCAAATCTGTGTTTGCGTAGGTTTATAAATCATTTACCTTACAAATCTGATGAACCGGCGCATGTTGCGTTCCTAGATGAAGGTTATAACAAACCCAAACTCATAACAATATGGAGAGACTGAGATTAAGACACGCCACACATGCAAATAATAACAGTTTGTGCGGAGCAGCATTTATCTTGCTACACGTACATAAGCTACACGCATGTAAATAGTTAAAACGCATATATAAAACCTGCATCGCATGTATTTATTTAATTGAATAGTAGAGTTTGTGAAATAGCATTATGGTTTATTATGATTTAAAAATGGGTTTAATATATCATGCAGGGTTGGAAAATGGTCTAATAATGCATTTTAAAATAGAGTACTCAAATTGATTCGAGGAATTGTGACAGCCCTAGTTAAAGGAACAAATTTGAATAACTATTATAATTGTTGTGATGACCAACTTCACTTGTAGCATTTAGGACTATTAATTTTAGTGTTTTATTTTTCATCTGTTTATGCAGCTTTTCTGTATCAGCCAGAATCAGATAAAAACACAGAGCGGTTAACTAAAACCCAAATACAGAGTTCATAAACTTTGCCTAGTAGCACATTTCAAAGTTATTATAATGATTTTTTCTTTTTATCATGCATCTCATCAGACGGCTGCTTGTGAAGCCATATAATTAAGGTGCTCCTGCCTAGCTGTGTTTCACATATTCTTTACAACTCTACTTTTATCTCTAAATTGCTTTTACAGTTTGGGAGTCTGGCAGCAAAACACAGCATGTGCATTGTGAGTAGCAAATGAGACGTTGATGACTGATTTACGGCGTGAGAAATAAACCAATCGGCGGTCTTGTAAGGACACCTCAGCCAATAGGCAGACGGCAATCGCACATTCCTGATGACAGGCAGCACATATCTCACATGGTTTTGCATGTTGGGATCAACTGCAAGTCTGAGCGCTTTCCGGATAGGGTTATATTTTAGCCGTAGTCTATTAAAACCATAGCTCTTAAGAGGGATCTGTTTGTGGAAAAGGTTAACAAT
Organism: Garra rufa; assembly: GCF_049309525.1. Classification (NCBI taxonomy): domain Eukaryota; kingdom Metazoa; phylum Chordata; class Actinopteri; order Cypriniformes; family Cyprinidae; genus Garra; species Garra rufa. The sequence continues at coordinate 28,490,886 of NC_133371.1, forward strand.
CAGTTTAATTAGGAGCAGAGGCTGGGGCGCACGCATGAACTCTCCCGGTCTGACACTCATCGCCCTACAGGGAATTCACTATGTCAGACGTTTGAGTAGAGAGGAGAAAAAGAGACGGAGAATTAAAGGATGAAAGAAAAACAGAGGGCATGTGAGTGAAGACGAGGAACAAAGTAAGAAAGGAAGGGAGGACAGACCTTATCAGCAAAGTTTGTCCATTCAGGATTTCCTTCCAAACAAAAGAGAAAGGAAACTCCAGCTCTGAAATGCGTTACATGGATATAAATCTGTCAAGAGCACTTGTTAAGGTCATTGTATTTTTCAACAACTTGTAAAACAGGTGATACACATCTTATTTAAAACAGTGAAGAGGTTGCACAAGACACAAGTCCAGATAAGTGGATAAATTAAACTTTTTACAACTATAAATGAAAAAAAAAACTACCTGATCAATCTATTAAAAATGACTTTCATTGATGCAATCAAATAAAGGTCAGTAATTTCCGTTAAAATAATTATAATAGTGGTGGAATCACATGCTAATATTATGTAAAAAAAATATTATGATTAAAAAGTAGTAACATGCACTAATGAAAAAACAAAAAATCAAGCATATAATATATCAAAAATAATATTTAACATTACTGATTGAACAAACATGAACAAACAATAAAGAATTTAATTTTTATTTATTATTATGGTCCCACTTTATATTAGGTGGCATTAACAACTGTGTACTTACATTTGAATTAATCATTTGATACAAAACACTTATTTTGTACATACATGTTTTTACATTGTACTTATATTTAATACCTGCATGTAATTACATTTATAATTACACTGATGGTCCATCTCTTACACCTTAACCCACTCTTAAACTTACCAATACCACCAAACCTGTCTCTAACCTTACCCGTATTTTTTGATGTAAGTTCATAGGCCACCTAATATAAAATGGAACCACTAATGTTAATAAATGGGACCTTATTCTAAAGTGTTATCTTGTTATTTAAAAGAACTTCAACATCTTGCAAGCCTTCCTTCTCAAACACAGTAAGGACATGTTGCAAACGCAGAGAAACTTCTTTCAAAAGAATGTAAATAGCACAAAACAAGTAGTCAGAACAATTCAACGGGTATGTGTATGTGAGTTGGGTAGGATCTGGAAAGTGTAGGGGTATGCACCGCATGGGCTGTATTTTGAAGGCAGACGGTGTGAGGCTCATTAAAGCTGCATGGATCTGAGTTCTGGCAGAGGTGACAGACAGGTGGATAGGATTACCAGAGAGCCCAGGCTCAGAAACACGCATGCTCGGGCCGCCCGTCAGCACGGGGATCGACGCACACACACCCTTCACGCCTTTTTAAATAATTAACAGGCAAAGATTAGTCCGTCAGCCTTGGGGCCAAAAGGTCCATTGATTTCTCACAGATGCATTTTTAATGAGCGCATCTCAGTGAGGCAGCGTCCGTGAAGAGAGGCTTCCTTGTCCACAACAGCACAAGAAACACCAGCAGCTTTGCGAGAGGCTTGTGGTAAAAACACAAACAAAGCCAGTAAGTGCCTCTCTAATGTCTCGCGCTAACGTTCTTCTACACAAAGGCTTGAAGGGAAAGGCCTCAGGGGTGACCTTAAAAGAACCTATGGCAAAATGCTATTTAATCCGGCCCGAGCGTTTCCTTTAATTGGTCTTGTGCGACCATCCATAAAGCTGTTGTGCTGGCGGCATATTTCCTAATCAGCCTTTATGAACTGTAAACATCTCGGCACCAGAGTCTTTAAAGCGTTAGAAGGCTTGAATTAAATTTGTATCACATTTGGTAGTTGTGACAGACGCACTAAGAAAGTGATCGCTGCATCTGTGGACAAGCGCGGCTGACGGAGTGCCTGATGGTGTCAGTTACGTATTTCCCTTTCTTCACAGTGTAAAGTATCACACGAGATACAAGAGAAAAATCAACCTGAGAATCTGATTTACACTCTTAAACATAAAGGTTCTTCACTTGCATGTATGGTTCCTTAAGGATCTTTATAGTGAAAAAGGTTCTTATTAAGATTAAATGTTGTAGAGTTAAAGTCAAAAGTTTACATACACCTTGCAGAATCTGCAAAATGTTAATTATTTTTACCAAAATAAGAGAGGTACTGACCTTAAGAAGGTATTTCACATTAAAGACTTTTACATATAGTTCACAAGAGAAAATAATAGCTGATTTTTTAAAAATTACCCTGTTCAAAAGTTTACATACACTTGATTCTTATTACTATGTTCTCACCTGAATGATCCTGTTTTTTTTGTTTGTTTGTTTAGTGACAGTTGTTAATGAGTTCCTTGTTTGTCCTGAACAATTAAACTGCTCGCTGTTGTTCATAAAAACAAACAGGTCCCACAAATTCTTTGGTTTTTCAGCATTTTTGTGTATTTGAAACAATGACTGTATGATTTTGAGATCCATCTTTTCACACTGAGAACAACTGAGGGACTCATATGCAACTATTACAGAAGGTTCAAATGCTCACTGATGCTCCAGAAGGAAACACAATGCATTAAGAGCCGGGGGTGTAAACTTTTGACCAGAATGAAGATGCATGCATTTTTCTTATTTTTTTTCTAAATATGTTTTATTTTATTTTATTTAGTACTGCCCTTCAGAAGCTACAGAAGACACTTACATGTTTCCCAGAAGACAAAATATGTTACATCTACCCATTTCACCCCCCAGATCTTGCATTGTGTTTCCTTCTGGAGCAGCATCAGTGAGTGTTTGAACCTTTTGTAATAGTTACATATGAGTCCCTCAGTTGTCCTCAGTGTGAAAATGTAGATCTCATAATCATATAATCATTGTTGGAAAGGGTTCAAATACACAAAAAAGCTAAAGCTAAATTTGTGGGACCTGAAGGATTTTTTTCTGAAGAACAGCGGGCAGTTTTAACTGTTCAGGACAAACAAGAGACTCATGAACAACTATCACTAAACAAAAAAACAAACAAAAAAAATGTAATTTTTATATATTCAACAATATTTTTTCTTGTGGACTATATGTAAATGTCTTTTATGTGAAATATCTTATTCAGGTCAGTACTAAATAAAAAATAACATGCCTTTTGTAAGATCTGTCTTATTTTGGTTAACTTTTCTTTTTTCTTTTGATCCCATTGACATTCTTTGCAGAATTTTTTTGATATCTTCCTCTTTTTTTTACAGATAAAACACAAGTTATACAGGTTTAAACCACATTAGAGTTAATAAAGACAGAATTTTCACTTTCACTGTTCACGGTTTTTAAAAGTAACTTTACAAAGGTGACATAGGGAGAGGTTATGGTTATAGTCTTCTGACAGGCACGGACAGCTTTGACTAGAATAACAGAAATAAATACGTAGTTTAATAGTGGTTATAAATGGAACGAAGACTGTGCGGTGCAGTGCGGTATGGTTTTATTTTACATTCTTACGGGTTTAGGGAGGCTATGCATTCCTTAAATCCAGAGAAACAAGAGGGAGTTGTTGAAAGACCAATTCAAAAATTTAAAACCGATGAGCGTGTCTGAAATAATACTGCTACAGAAATAAAATCGAAAGTTTAAACATAAAATGGAAACCTGGGCCATGTTTCATTCACAAGGGACTGTTTTTCTTGCTGTCTGCAGTGTAATATTTCAAGGGCTCATTTTTCCTTGAGATGTGTGAGAGCGAAACATATCATTATGGAAAATCAAGGCTTTTGCCCATCTAAACCATGGATACGTCTGGTTTGGAAAAGCGACACACTTCCTCTGTGTGTTAAAGGAAGGAAAAGACAAAAGAGAAACAGAAATGACTTCTTCAATCACTCCTCAGATTTCATAAATCATGCATGTGGCTTTTTTGGAACCTGACTAAAAGTTTTCATCAAAGTGTTGGATGTTACTATTATCATACATTTGTATGAAAGTGTGTTTATGTGTTTATGACCTGATTTTAAAAAAATGGGGGCAGGGATAATTGCAAATACATAAAGAAAGAGTGTCAGGTCTACCTTTCCTGTCTCCCGCTCGAAGTCCACATATTCTCGGGTGGGCGACTGCCGCTGATCCCCATGAAGGTTGGCTGGGAAGAACTGCAGCGAGAGGTTGGTGCCGGTCGCCACAAAAGCCTTTTAGAGGGAAATCAATACAAACAGGATAAGAAAGCCAGGCCCGAGCATAAATTATGCAGCCCGTCATTTCTGTTTTCACATCAGAGAGAAGAGGAGAATGCCTGGAGCCAAGGCCAGCGCTCAAAACATCAGGAAAAAGAAGGGAGGAGGGGATGAGGGGTGCACAAACGCAAAGAGAAAAAAAAAAACAAGTCATCATTTTCTCTATTTGAGGTATTGAGTTACACACATCTGATTCTATTTTACCAATGCTCATTGCTGGCACACTGGGCTGCACCAAACTGAGTTTGAGAGGAGACCGAACGCAGGAGTGAATGAGTGACAGAGAGATAACAGAGACGGAGAGGAGTACAAAATCAATAATTGTTTTAAATGCAGCCCCTTACTTACATTAAGGTTTTGAATTATGGCACAATAATTCAATAACGTTCTCAAGGAGCATGAGCAACAAAAAACAGGATTTTATAGTAAACTGGCTTGCAGAATTTTGTTTATATCTATGTACATAATTATATTAAACTCAATCTGATTCTCTTTTACTCATATGCTCAAACATACATAAACAATAATTATATTAATCAATACTCAGCATCACTGTAACAGGCATATAAAGACATGACGAAAAGTTACTTTGTAATAGACCGGTTTGCCTCAAAATTGAATCTATTTTTGGACATCAGGGGCAAATAAAAACAAATTTGACTACATCTTACTGATTAAAGAACTAAAGTGCACACAGTCACAACACAGCAAAACTCAATTAGCAATGACGGCATGATGAGAGAACATTGCATCACAAAACACGTAGAAATTATACAAACAAAAACAAATCGGTTTTTAATTTGCATTTTATATTAGAAAAGCTTCAGTAATGTTTCCCATTATGTTCCTGGTCAGTAAACTATCACTATCCGCTGTGAGGCCTGTAAATTGATGTTTATGACCAAATTCTGCCAGAAAAATCTAATTAAATAAAACCGTGACGTCAAACTGAAATAGTGGAGTCTGTTTTATCTATCTAGTCTATAACGTTACAATAAACAGAATAAATATCATCTAAATTAAAGTAACAGTTGTCTCATCTATTCTTAGAAATATTATGGGTAGCTAAATCTATCTCAAAACAGCCCTGAAGACATGAGATACAAACAAAGAGATAAACAAGCCGCCCTCATGTTATCGACACAAGTCAATCTGTATTTTTAAAAAGCACAATTTTAAAAAAGCGGAAAATATTAATAAAACCGGCGAGGGATTAAAAAACAAACATGCAGTCTCGGTGTATTTTTAAAGAGACTGTAATTTAGACACGTCTGAGTTCATCTGCACCCGTGAGACGCGTTTCTGCCGGATAATTAAAAGAAGCCGAGAGGCACTTTATGTTTAAGCATAGTTTATTATTTGTAGTCCTAATAATACAGCGAATTAAATACCAACAAGTCGGTACAACACGATATGGATCATAAATGTTCTCTGCTCTGTGGTGTTTTGGCGCTTGTAACATATGAGGAAGTATTTTGAACGTAGTTTTTAGTGACGGGCTGACAGTTCCGGTTGCCTAATCACGTTAATGTATTTAAGTGTTGAGTTGCCAGCATTGATGCGGGGGTCAGTAGTCATTGACCGGGGCTGTGAGGTGCGTGTACTCACTATCTCTGAGCGGCCGTCACGGCACGCGTTCTGGAAGCGCGCCTGCCTCTCCTCATGCGGCCGATCGCGGAACCCGGTGTATTTAATCTGTAAACAGGGATGGAATTAAAGAGTCTTGTTATAAAACAGCATTAGAGTACATTGTAAAAATGTTTTAAGTGTTAGAACAACATCTTTATGCTCCTCTATTTAACTTGTCATAATACACCCCGTCGATGCTTAGTTTTATGATATGTTTTGTTTAAATTTTAATGTGATTTCTTTAATTCATCAGTATTTGAATTCAAAGTGGTCTGTAGAATAATGAACTTCTGAAATTTACTTTAAATAGATATTAGTGTGTGGCATGAGGTGAACTAATTTGTTGAGATTAAAGCCGAAGAATGAACACATCTGCAAGCTATCTAAAAATATGTAGAAAAAAGAACAAAACGCGCACGTTTGAAATGCAAACTGCTTTAAATTTGGATAATAAGTAAACAAATTTTCATTATTGTTCTAGAGTTAAAAGGTGAGGTGCAAAGGTGCGTCTTTTAAGCCTACGCCACATCTGTATTTTGTTGATACATGCTTGCAGTGTATAAAAAGCAATTTAGTAACTGCCGTGAATGGAAGGTTAAAAAACTTTTCTCAGCAGTGAGCATTAGCGGTCCGCACACAGAGGCTTTTAAAGAAAGAGGCGATGACACGCTTGTTTTCATGTCACGCGAGAGGTGCAACTTTGTTTCCGCCACTTTATCAAATGTCTTTCGGATGAATCGAGCTCACCTCGCACTCGCGGCTGAGTTTCCTGAAGAACTCCTCGTTTTCGAACTTGCTCCTCTGATCCGGGACCACCCGAGGCATCTTGAAGGCGCTTTGATCAATTTTGTTAATTGTATTTGTGTAAACTTGCAAAGAGAGTGAAGCGTTGCGTTGAAAGTCGCAAGTCCCGCTCTTATTTCCTTCCGTCTTTTCTCTTCTTCTAATGATGGAGTATGTTGCAGTGAGCTTTGTGTTCTTTAAAATGTAAAAGCTCCTTCGGATTTCGCCTCTTGTGGGGTCCGTGAGTTGTCCTGCACTCGATTTGGCAGTAATTTGCAGTTGGCTTGTTGTTCTTCCTCACTCTTGCGCGTGTGATCTCCGACTGCTGACAACAGACGCTCGCCCGCGCTACTTTATCCGTCGCATGAGCTGCATGGCTCACAGTTACTTCCTGGCTCCTCGGAGTCCGACTTATGACTGTACACCCAAAATACTCCCCCCATTCACAATTCTCTTCACTATGGACCGTGTGTGCGCAGGCGTTAAATACACTACAACTTCACTGTGCGAGATGCTCGGTATTTTTCTTTCTCTTATAGGTTTAATATGTACGGAGGTTAAAGTTGTTACCTGTGTTCGAGAATGTGCAGCGTGGAATTTATAAACACACCATGTTAGCGTTTTTCTTAGAAAAAAAAAATGAAGTGCGCTCAAGAGAGGATGTTCACATTGTTATATATATATTGTAAACTATTACAGGCCTATATTTTTAATCTTATTACTACTTAAGTCAATTTTGAGATTCACATCTGTTTGTAATCCATCCAAGATAAACAAACGTGAACAGGAAGACAAAGAACACTCTTCATAGACAGACAAGAGGGATAGATAGATAGATAGATAGATAGATAGATAGATAGATAGATAGATAGATAGATAGATGGATTGATGGATTGATGGATAGGAGGATGAACGGACAGATGATAAATAGTTCTATCAATGATAGATAGATAGATAGATAGATAGATAGATAGATAGATAGATAGATAGATAGATAGATAGATAGGAGGTTGAACGGACAGACGATAGATAGTTCTATCAATGATAGATAGATAGATAGATAGATAGATAGATAGATAGATAGATAGATAGATAGATAGATAGATAGATAGATAGATAGATAGATAGGAGGTTGAACGGACAGACGATAGATAGTTCTATCAATGATAGATAGATAGATAGATAGATAGATAGATAGATAGATAGATAGATAGATAGATAGATAGATAGATAGATAGATAGATAGATAGATGAACGGACAGACGGTAGATAGATAGATAGATAGATAGATAGATAGATAGATAGATAGATAGATAGATAGATAGATAGATAGATAGATGAACGGACAGACGATAGATAGATAGATAGATAGATAGATAGATAGATAGATAGATAGATAGATAGATAGATAGATAGATAGATAGATAGATAGATAGATAGATAGATAGATGGAAGAACGGACAGACGATAGATAGTTCTATCAATGATAGATAGATAGATAGATAGATAGATAGATAGATAGATAGATAGATAGATAGATAGATAGATAGATAGATAGATAGATAGATAGATAGATAGATAGATAGATAGATAGATAGATAGAAGAACGGACAGACGATAGATAGTTCTATCAATGATAGATAGATAGATAGATAGATAGATAGATAGATAGATAGATAGATAGATAGATAGATAGATAGATAGATAGATAGATAGATAGATAGGAGGATGATGAACGGACAGACGATAGATAGTTCTATCAATGATAGATAGATAGATAGATAGATAGATAGATAGATAGATAGATAGATAGATAGATAGATAGATAGATAGATAGATAGATAGATAGATAGATGGAAGAACGGACAGACGATAGATAGTTCTATCAATGATAGATAGATAGATAGATAGATAGATAGATAGATAGATAGATAGATAGATAGATAGATAGATAGATAGATAGATAGATAGATAGATAGATAGATGGAAGAACGGACAGACGATAGATAGTTCTATCAATGATAGATAGATAGATAGATAGATAGATAGATAGATAGATAGATAGATAGATAGATAGATAGATAGATAGATAGATAGATGGAAGAACGGACAGACGATAGATAGATAGATAGATAGATAGATAGATAGATAGATAGATAGATAGATAGATAGATAGATAGATAGATAGATAGATAGATAGATAGATGGAAGAACGGACAGACGATAGATAGATAGATAGATAGATAGATAGATAGATAGATAGATAGATAGATAGATAGATAGATAGATAGATAGATAGATAGATAGATAGATAGATAGATAGACAGACAGACAGACAGATAGATAAATCCTATAATGATTTTAATATGTTCTTGGGAAGATGAGTGTATTACAACATCAGTGGTAAATATTTGTGTTGAGACATATCTTTCTTTATTGTGCGTGTTTTGAAGTTGCAACTTCCCTCAGGACAGAGGGGGAGGTAGAGAAAAGAGAGCGAGAATGGGGAAGTGAACGCAGCACCAGAAACATCCAAAGGCCTCCAAGCCCTGTCAGATCTAGCAGACAGATTGCATCACTTTTGTGCGGCTTACCACAGCCATCGTGTGCGACTTTCAAATGTTATAAGCGCTTCAACTGTCGGAATATCTGCATGTATGATACTTTAAAAAGTAGTTAGCTGATGAGTAAAGAATCTCCATGTTCATTTTGAACTCAGCCTGGCTTTTATACTTCCTACACTGTTCGTTTTTTTCGTTATTAAACACACCCATCAGTTTCTGGCTGTCACATTAAAGATGATAGTTATGAGTTCTCAGTAATTGTGGAAAATCTGTCAGATGGAAATATATTAGTATAATCGGCACCTAATTTAATTAAAATTTAATTGTATTGTCAGCGCACTTTGACAAAAACAACTACTAATATCTACAAAAACCATTTGTGTGTGTGTGTGTGTGTGTGTGTGTGTGTGTGTGTGTGTGTGTGTGTGTGTGTGTGTAAAGGCTCATGTAAAAGCTTACATTACCCAAGCAATTATTAGTTTAGCACCCATTAGTGGTAACTGGGTGCACATATTCCCTTGGCCCGCTAATGTATGTTCTCATATTAACACTCCCGTTGTGTTGCAGACCTGCATTAGTACCATTAGAGTTGAACAACATTGTATAAAATGTTTTGCGAATTTTGACAAGGCCCATAAAGTATAAGAGATTAGAGTATGCGATGGGATTTTGTGCCCAGTATATGACTCCTTGCAGACTGCATGTGATGAGTTTTAGCTTGTCTCTGTTTTTCTCTCGTCCTCTTTCTCATGCATCAGATTGAGATCTGCGGTGAGTTAATGTGTTAAAAGGCTGTGCTTTGGGCCAAATGGGGCGTGTGAGTGCTTTAATAGCACCACATAACACTCATTAATTAATGAAATATTCTGTGGTTACCGTCTGAGACCCATTTTGACAGAGTGCTCGCAGTCTAGAGGCTAGGTGTCTGCTCCAATAGGTTTCAACTGAATGGACACAGAAGATTTTAGCGCTCGAGATCCACTTAGGGGTCACTCGAAAACTTTGTTGGAGTCTTTCTGTGCAAACTATAAGAGGGAAAAGTTTTGTTTGTGTAGTTCTCAGCAGTTTTGCACCTCACTGTTTCTAAATTGTTTGCCGCGCACAGCTGCGCTGAAAGAATGCATAAACAACAGATCAAGAAATCCCCCAGATTTTATACGTCTTCAACTCATGCAGTATTGCAAGTGATGTGTTGATTTGAGAAGGTAAGTAGGGTAATCTTTTGTTCAGGTATGATATTAAATATTAAATTGCATCAGGCAAACAAGTCAGACACATAATAGCTCTGCTGACTATACAACTTTGGCTTTGTTGGTGTGTGTCTGCACACTGAATGAAGCTCAGGTGCCGTCGAGATAATGATGTGATTTAAAAGCCTACCAGCCATTTAGTGAAGAAGCTAAACATAGCTCTCGAAGCCTGACACACATGTTCTGCTCTTACTGGAAATAAAAAGAGATAACAATAAATAAAAACATGACCTTATAAACCATGTAAGAGGTCTGGGATGCTGACATTTAGCTGATTGTTGAGAAAAGAAGCTCTCTGGACAGCACAAAAACATCTATCTATCTATCTATCTATCTATCTATCTATCTATCTATCTATCTATCTATCTATCTATCTATCTATCTATCTATCTATCTATCTATCTATCTATCTATCTATCTATCTATCTATCTATCGTCTGTCCGTTCTTCTATCTATCTATCTATCTATCTATCTATCTATCTATCTATCTATCTATCTATCTATCTATCTATCTATCTATCTATCTATCTATCTATCTATCTATCTATCTATCTATCTATCTATCTATCTATCTGTCTGTCTATCTGTCTGTCTGTATGTGTGTCTTTATCTGATTATCACTAACCCTAAAATACCAACTTAACATTGCAGATTCAAAAATACACATAACAAACAAGGAAATAAAAAATCTATCTTTAAAAGGAAAAAATATTAGGAAGATGTCTTTTCTTTTAAAAATATATCTAATAAACAAAAAATCCAAATAAAAATGTGTCTTTAGAAGAAAAAAATAGTACTTTCTATCAAAAGAAGGAAGATGTCTAATTTAAAAATATACATCTTTTAATAGGTTTCACAGCTGTGTCCCTAGTTTTTGTCAACACCATCAGATATGTAAAAATATATACTGTAATTAGATCATTTCAAAGTCAGCGGCCACCCTGAAGATTATTTTTCCATATTTCATGACATAAGCAAGTTCACTCAGACTCTGGTGAGTAGTTTTTGCATTTTGTAAATTGTTATCAATGTTGTTAATAATAATAATAGTATTATTTCTTTCAAAGTAATTAGTTAAGTAATTAAGTAAAAGATTTTCTGTCAAAACAATGATAGCTCCGTCATTTATAGCTCCCACAGATTCTTTGGTTTTTCAGCATTTTATGTGTATTTAATCCCTTTCCAACAATGATTGTATGACTTAGAGATCCATCTTTTTACACTGAGGACAACTGAGGGACTAATACGCAACTATTACAGAAGGTTTAAATGCTCACTGATGCTTCAGAAGGAAAAACTATGCATTAAGAGCCAGGCGTGTAAACTTTTGAACGAAATGAGGATGTGTACATTTTTCTTATTTTGCCAAGATATCTAAAGTATCTCCATTCTGGTCAAAAGTTTTCACCCCCGGCTCTTAATACATGTTTTTCCTTCGGAAGGATCGGTGAGCGTTTGAACCTTCTGTAAAAGTTGCATATGAGTCCCTCAGTTGTTCTCAGTGTGAAAAGATGGATCTCAAAATCATACAGTCATTGTTGAAAAGGGTTCAAATACACAAAAATGCTGAAAAACTAAAGAATTTGTGGGACCTGAGGGCTTTTTCTGAAGAACAGCGGGTAGTTTAACTGTAACTCATGAACAACTATCACGAAAAAAAAAAAAAGAAAAAAAAAGACGTATGTAAATTTTGAACGGGGTAATTTTTATAAATTCAACTATTATTTTCTCTTGTTGACTATATGTAAACATCTTTTATGTGAAATATCTTATTCAGGTCAGTACTAAATAAAAAATAACATGCATTTTGTATGATCCCTCTTATTTTGGTAAAATAACAACATTTTGCATATTCTGCAAGGTGTATGTAAACTTTTGACATCAACTGTATATCTGAAATATGGTTACATGTAGGCTACATAATATTTATTTAAAAATATAAATAGCTACTATTTTTGTATCTGATGTTGTTGACCCATAAGTGATAGACAGGGACAAACTTGCTCCCAAGGTGATAACCTTTGAACATGTTGAAGATAAATCCAAAATAATACCTTGATACTGTACATGTGTTTTTGTTAGTCTGATTTGTTCCAGTAGTCAACTCAAGAGCAGTGTTGTCTGTGTGAGTTCGCGTCTGTGTGCTGTATTTACACACACTAGTTATTAGGCTGCTCTCAGAAGGCGACGTCAGTGACTGAGAATCATCAGCAGTTTGAGCGCCTGAGATGATTAACGCTGTTACCGAATCTCCACGGCTCTCCCGGTTCTCACGCGCAGTGCGCGTAAACGGCGCTAGACGCGGGTGACAGTTGTCGCTGCTAGACTCGTGCCCTGAGGAAACCGAAGGGGGTGCCGCAAGGTCAGACGGCGAGACCTCCCGAGTTTGGCACTGGTGTCCGTCAGTCAGTCAGTCAGTCAGTCAGTCTGGCCGACTCGCTCATTGAGACAAAGCAAAATAACTACAGTTGAAAACACTCTCAGATTTCAGGCGGTAGTATGTTTCCCGCCTGAAATATGAGCGTCTGTTCTTCAATGTTATTCGCGGGTCGCCAACACGCTGTGAGGAGGTGTGATATAGCCTCGGTTTATTTCAGAGCGGACATAAAATCTTACTTCACGTCACGTTTGCTGTCTAAAAGAGGCCAAATGATTATGTCATCTGACATTTACAGCAAACGAACCCCATCCGCAAGCATTTTAACCTGCTTTTTTATAGTGACTTGTGACTTCTGCAGTTCACATGCAGGTCTTCTTTTTATAACCAGGTATATTAGGGAGAGAAAATGTATGAGAAATTAAAATGTCACTGTGACCGTCTCTTGGTGAGGTCGACTTGATAGACTACTTCGGTTCCAGATCTGTCCACCAGAGGGCGGGCTTGATCGCGGGTTTTCATCTATTGCTCATTGTGTTTGCTATGATTCTGCAATTTGCATACACAATACTAAAGGAGCAAAATTAATTTGTGAATTCTGTTATGGAGTTAAAATCAACTTCGCATTTAAAACTCAAAAGCCAGTCTTAAATAGCGCCAAAAAATACATTACATGAGTCAAAATGATCGATTTATATGCCAAAATCATTAGGATATTAAGTAAAGATCATGTTCCATCAAGATATTTTTTAAATTTCCTACCGTAAATTTATCAAAACTTAATTTTTGATTAGTAATATGCATTGCTAAAAAATTAATTTGGATAACTTTTTTGCACACTCAGAATCCAACTTTTCAAATAGTTGTATGTCAACCAAATATTGTCCTATCCTAATAAACAAAACATCAATCGAAAGCTTATTTTTTTTAATTTATACATTTCAAGACAATTTATGACTGTTTTGTGGTCCAGGGTCACATTTATGTAGGCTATTCAAATCTATTCAAAATTTACATGTTATTTACATGTTGTGATAATTTCTAAAAGTTTTAATGTACACTGCCACTCATCAAGGCTGCATTTATTTGATCAAAAATACAGAAAAAAAACTGTAATATTGTCAAATATTATTTCAATTTAAAATAACTGTTTTCTATGTGAATATATTTTAAAATGTAATTTATTCCTGTGATACAAAGCTAAATTTTTAGCATCATTACTCCAGTGTTCAGTGTTACATGATCATTCAGAAATTATTCTAATAGGCTGATTTATTATTAGAATTATTAATAGTTGTGCTGCCATTTTTTTTTTTCAGGATTCTTTGACCAATAAAAGGTTAAAAAGAACAGCATTTATTTATAAAATAGAAAGGTATTCTAACAATATACACTACTGTTCAAAAATTTGGGCTTTTTTAAATAAAAAGTGATAGCATATTTACATTGTTAGAAAAGATTTATATTTTGAATAAATGCTGTTCTTTTTAACATGTTATTCAAAAAAGGGTCACAGGTTGCAAAAAAATATTTGGCAGCACAACTGTTTCCAATATTAATAATTCTAATAATAAATGAGCATATTAGAATGATTTCTGAAGGATCATGTGACACTTAAGACTGGAGTAACAGCTGATGAAAATTCAGCCTCGCATCACAGGAATAAATTCTATTTTAAAGCATATTAAAATAAGAACACGTAATAACATTTTGCAATATTACTTTTTTTTCTGTATTTTTGATCAAATAAATGCAGCCTTGATGAGCTTATTCCAAACTTTTGAGCAGCAGTGTATATCAATCTATTTTTGACTTAATCTGAACATCATAATTACTGAGATCAATCCTATGTGATCAGTATGTAACTTTCTATTCATCTATGTCTTCAAGGACGTCCTTCAAGGACCACAGCATTCACATCCAAAATCCAGAGGTTTAAAAAATTCAAGGTGTAATTTCAAGAGAAACAGGTAAACTGCACTAAACAGACAGCATCATTCCAACGCCGAGGGGACGTAAGAGTAAACGATGCAGTTTCCATAGCAACAGCGGCTTTGGGGTCTTGACCTTTGTGACAGAAATTTAATCAGCATTTTGTGCCGGCCATCTCATTACTCACCACCACCACCGCACACACATACACCACTTCCTTTTTCTCTTACACCCTCATGCGCTCTTTAGCACAATGTCCATTATTATCCAGCAGGTTGTCGGCTTGATGCATAATGTGTTTGGAGCTCAAGATTGCATTGTGCGCATGCAGAAACTGAATGGTTTTATGCAGTGTGAAATAACAAATTCACACTATAAAATTTGCGACAAAATACATAAATCTAGATGAAGGTATTGCATGGTGAGGAAATCTGCACCAGGCCGTCTCCTAGCAACAGGCAGACGATGGTGCTGCACTATAAATAACTTAGTGTGTGTGTGTGTGTGTGTGTGTGTGTGTGTGTGTGTGTGTGTGTGTGTGTGTGTGTGTGTGTGTGTGTGTGTGTGTGTGTGTGTGTGTGTGTACCTGGTATTCATCACGTTGTGGGGACCAAATGTCCCCACAAGGATAGGAATACCAGTGGATTTTGACCTTGTGGGGACATTTCTTAGGTCCCCATGAGGAAACAGGCTTATAAATCATGCACAATGAGTTTTTTTGAGGAAGTAAAAGTGTGCACAATCTCCTGTGAGGGCTAGGTTTAGGTGTAGGGTAGGGTTAGGGCGATAGAAAGTACGGTTTGTACAGTATAAAAACCATTACGCCTATGGAATGTCCCCATAAAACATGTAAACCCAACATGTGTGTGTGTGTGTGTGTGTGTGTGTGTGTGTGTGTGTGTGTGTGTGTGTGTGTGTGTGTTTGTGGAAAAATAGCTGACAGGGACAAGGTCCTGGGATTGAATTTTAGGGCATACCAAGACACTACACTGACTCATCATTGTGTGGTTACAAGATTGAAATAATTCAACATCACAGTGAGCAATACTAGCAACTAGTGATGCTCAGATCATGTGATCAAAGAAAATCCAGTCATTTTATTTTAGTTACTCAGTGTTCATATAATCAAATTAATGAATAGTGGCAGCTAGTAGTATGACTGATTGTGTGTAGCCTTTGCTTAAGTGGTTTTGTTTAGATGTTGTTAGGGACACATTTTAATCACTATATTTAATTAAACATAATTAAACTAAATTCTTCTTTGAGTCCATTTAGCAGTTCTGTTGTTAGCCTGTTGGTGGTCCTCATGAGCCTGGCACATTAAACCACTGATTTGAGTGAGTTTTAAGCTTGTCCTGATGGGTGCTACTCCTATGGAAGGCAAAAAAGAAGACGCTATACCTGTCACCACCAGAAGAGGGGGAAGGACGACTTCCTTTGTTTCCTTTGTGGTCCACCTGTCGTCATATGTCTTCGTCTTTTTCGCTCTCTTTCTGTTGTCTTAATGCTTACTGGTGAGGTAAAAAATACTAATATATCCACCTTATTCTTCGACGCGGAAGTAAGCTTATGGGCGGCTTCTGGTTTATTAGCCGCTACAGGGAAAAGACAAGAATAAAACAACATGCAGTAAACAGTAAAACTGTTTGCAGTACAAACCAGTGTGTTCATAACTAAGATAATACATTAAAATAATACGGTAAGACGCACTGATTTGCAACATCAAGCAGCAAAACAAGCTGTTTCGTACGGCTAAATATAGCTGAATGAGACCGGAAGCCAGACTCGTGAAATTTACAAATGGCCGCGCCCGCTCTTACGCGAAAAATAAGGTGGATATCGTAGCTAGTAATACGTAAATAATTTATATTAATATATGCACGTTACTGTTTAAATGTTTGGAGTCAGTAAGATTTTTTTTAAAAGAGAATACATTTATTCAGCAAGGATACATTAAGTTGAATAAAAGTGATAGTTATGAGACACTAATGTAGCAAAAGAGTTCTGTTTTGAATAAAGGCTGTTCAAAATGAACATATTAGAACGATTTCTGAAGGATTGTTGCCATCACAGAAATGAATTACTTTTTAAAATGTATTAAACACAATAAAAATACTGCTGTTTTTACTGTATTTCCTTCTTTCGAAAACATTAAAAATATTACTGATCCCCAAATTTTCAATGGTAGTGTATATATAAATATAAATTGTTGTCACTGAGGCCTCACTGTAGCTATATAAAGCCGCTGTGTTGAGTTGGGTGAACAGTGTCGATACCAATTACCTCTGCAGTTTCCCATCATAGTCTGCATTTCATCCTGCTATCTTAACACACACAAACTCGTTCTCTCATTTTCTCTCCCTCTCTTTCCATATGTGAAGCTCTCATTGCAATTATCATCCAATCAGACAGGCACAAAGTGGCGCTTCCTCTTTTGAAGCTGCGGTATAGAGTGACTGAGCATCTCCTTCTCTCTTCAGGACCGTCTGGCTGAAGACACACTTAAGAGGCGAAGAGACATAATTATTTCCCTTGGGATTCAAGTGCACTTCCTTCATGTCCCCTATATTGCATACCAAGACGTTGACCCAAGACGTTTTATAGTAAATATAGCATGATCTGGTGAATAGGTTTTAGTACTTAAGGTTGAATTAAAACATATTACTTTACATTCTGTTGTTTTAGTATTGGATTAATGGTGGATAAGGTTTATATTAAAGAGATAGTTCAGTGAGAAATTCAAACCTGTAAGACCTTCAATCATCTTCAGAACACAAATTAAGATATTTTTTGATGAAATCCAAGAGCTTTATGACCCTGTATAGACAGCAGGGACTATTTAATCGATGTCTTTACTAGCTTTCTGTGCCTTGAATGTTTCAGTTGCGTTGCTGTCTATGCAGGGTCAGAAAGCTTTCGAATCACATCAAAAAAATCTTAATTTGTGTTCCAAAGGTGAACATATGTCTTACGGATTTGGAACATTTTTAGGTGAACGATCCCTTTAACGCATCCTTTCGTTTCTATGCTAACTAATCACTGTTGGTATCTTGGAGGCCTGATTTATTTGAGCAATAGTGAAATCTATAAACAACCAATCAGTTTAACAATGGAATGAATGACAATCAAAAGCGAAAAGCTCCAGGTTGTAGTCATGAAAACTGTGGCTTTTAATGTAAACACTACATTCGATTGGTTTTCCAGCACGAACATCCCACATGAAAGAACAACCATTCACTAAAGAAGAGGGAGAAAAAGCAGCACAAAAGCATTCACTTGGAGAGAAAAAGAAAGGATTAAAAAAAGAAGGGAAGGAGAAATCAAATCAACGGTGGTGTAGGTAATTGTACAGTTTTTTTTTTCTCTTTTTCTTAGAATTTCAAACTGAGAAGGCAGAGAGGGAGGAGAGATACATCTTTCCAAATCTACGTGTGATAGGTGAGAGCTGTGCTTTTCTATGCAGACCTGGAAGGTGTTTGAGTACAATTCTCAAAAAACCAAGAGAAAGCGCATGAATCTGTACAGCCGTGCACAGCCCCGCCCTCTCCGGCACCGGGGGCGGAGCCGTGCCACCAAAAAGTGGTTCGTTCGAAAAAATAAAACAAATTAAAAAAAAAAATCAATACATATACTGTAATTCAGGCTAAGTAAAGACATTGCAATGCAGGGCGAACAGGCAAAAAGAATCGGTACAGTTCATCAACATCAACATGGGTAAGTCAGTAAGAACGGTTCAAGAGTGGATCACAGGAACCCTTGCAAAATTCTTTTTTTAAAAAAAGGGGGAGAGAGGGAAAAAAAGTTCTGTAGCTACAAAGCACAAGAAATATACCTTTAATAATATTACAGAATAATCATTGATATTGGTATTGTTATCATCATCGTCGTCGTCGTCTTCATCATCGTTTGTTATTATTGTCATCCTTTTTTTCTTTTTTTTTCTCAATTATGTCTACTCGTAAAGATTCTAGAACTGGAGGATCTACAGCTTTCTACAAAGACTGACAGCCCAATGACCTTCGTCTGCAAGCCTCCACATCGTTTCCCTGAGCCCCACATCTACCCGCCCACCCCGTAACCCCGCCCACATGATGCCCATTCTTTTTGCTGCGTCCGTCTTTTAAGTTTTTCTTTTTTTCCTCTTTTTTTGTTCTTTTTATTTTGTTTTAATCTTTATTTTCGCACCATTAGCTATGTGAAGCAGTTAGCTGTTTCTTTATACAAAGGCTGAGGGGGGTCATGCTATCAGTGACGGGGACTCCATTACCCAGCCAACTAAAACAGGCCAACTAAAACAGGAAGAAACCTAGGGAAAAGAAGGAATGGAGAGGGAAGGGTGACAACGGACGAGAGGTAGAAGAATGGACGAGGTGTAGTAAGTACAAAGGAAGTGTGTGGGACAGATGATCAATAAATAAATTAATAAATTAATCAACAATACAAAAGTAAAAGTTCCTTACAAGACAAATGTTAATAAGTTCTCATAACAGTGACCTAGTGTTTCTACTACTATTCCCAGACACGTCATTCTCAGAAGGTTGGCACTGATATGACACTCGCAATCGTCGCACTGGTTCGACAGGCCCGGGGGTCACATGCCCAGTGGCCCGGGCCCTTCCCCAGAGAGCTGACCTACGGAAGTGACGGGGATGGGTAGAGACGAAAAGTAAGAAAAGCCTGGGTGTTTCCATCCTCTACGATATCGAACGGTACTACAGTGATTAAAAATCCGAAACAAGGACACGCTACAACTGACTTGAACCGTAGTGCTGCTCAAGACTAGCATAACCGTGGATTTAGCTATCGTCACATTATCGTCAAAGTAAATTCATATAGCCAGGCAAACATGTACAGGTCATCCCCCCTGACTGATATTCGTGTAATAAATATACATACAATGACATAAAACATAAAAAAATAGTCAAAGAAAGACATTTATCAAAACGAAAACAAAAAATGAGGGTTGTTTAGTTCAAACAATAAAGACACAGTGGAAAACAGGGGAGAACGAATCGAGAACGTACGACAGCAAAGAAAAACAAAAAACGACACGAAAAAGGTCCCAACTTTGTTCTAAAACCATAAAGGCTGGGTTTCTATAAGAAATCAGTTCTGTTGGCAGCTCTTTGAAAGACAAACTAAAAACATTTCATATATATAATATATTTATATATTTGTATATGCCTATTTTAAAATTATCATTATCATTATTTACCAACTTGCATTTTCAATAATAATCATTTCCAAAGAAGTGGCTCGAGAGGGAAGGGGCGGGCCTCAGTACAAGCCACAGCCTCGCAGGTTGTTGGCGATGATGATGTCGGTCACGGCATCGAACACCACCTGGATGTTTCCTGTATCCGTGGCACAGGTCATGTGACAGTAGATCTCCTTATTAGGCGAGCGGTTCTTGCTTTCAAATTGTGCTTGGATGTAAGCAGCTGCATCGTCGTAGGTGTTTGGACCTAAGAAAGGAAACAGAGATCAAATGAGTGTGTTATGCGTCTTATGCAAAAATTTTAAATGGCATAAAAGTGGCACTCTGATCTTCAAATCGCCTTTGTGCTTGTCATTCAAAGCGCTCATTACCCTAATATTTCAAATGACCTCGATGACTTCTGACATTCTCAAATGTCTCTTCTCTTCCGTTCTCTAAAAGTCATGCATTCTTTAACTTGGATTCTTATGAACTAAGTGTCCCATTGAGAAGCTGCTGTATCTTGGTTATGTACGAGACCATTTAGGTTCAAATTATTTGGACAATTCTGTTTCACTGCATTAGAAAATCTGCATACATGTAATACTAGACTGATGTCATCCAAGATGTAAATGTTTTTCTTTCTTCAGTGGTAAAGAAATGAAGGTTTTTGAGGAAAGCATTTCAGGATTTTTCTTTATATAGTGGACTTCAATGGTTGAAGGTCCATATTGCTCTTTCAATGCAGCTTCAAAGAGCTCTACACAATCCTTGCCGAGGAATAAGAGTCTTATCCACAGGGTTTGTACAGAAAATTAATTTCCAGGACTTTCAAGGACTTCTCAAGCACTACTTTTTTGATTTGCAAGGACTTCAGAGATCTCACTTATCAAACAATGTCTTCAAAATTCTAAAAAAGAGAAATAAATAAATAAAGATAAAAATATACTAATAAATTAAAGCTGCAAGAAGTCATGAAAGGTCCCTCGCACACGGGCTCGCCGCCGCCTGGTGGCTTTAGAAAAACAGGGAACGATGGGCAATATTGCTTTTAATATAGTAAATACAGGAGGAATATGTCAAACCCAATTATATGTGCCAAACTTCCCAGCTTTGCATGTAGTTTTTTCAATCATATGAAGTTTGGTGCAGGCTGAACATGAGTATGTTTGAGTTAGTATAAAGCATGACATATCCTGTCGCCAACAGGTGGCGCTATGGTTATAACTGAATATTCACCTTTAGATGTCTTCAGGCCAGGACTCCTACTAAACTTGTGAAGTTTGGGGCAGATCAGACATTGTATGGATGAGTTATAGCAAGTTATAGCAACTTCGAAATTTGTCAGGCCGCCATGGACACACCCTTAACGCGAAAACTCTAAATATTAAGGGCTTTAGATTACACTGACCAAATTTTAATCTCTCCTAGAGAAATTAAATCTCTAGGAGGAGTTTGTTAAAATGCAACGCCTGGAAATGGCAAAAATTTGCTGAAAAAATTAACAATAACTATCTTCCTGTTGGGTTTTGGATTTGCTCAAAGATACTTGTTCGGAGATATTGGTGTGTTACATGTGTGTACCGATTTTCATACATTTACGTGAAATGTAGCGGGTAACGATTCACGATCCATGCTTCGAAGATCTGAATTTGATTTAGATCGTGACTTCAAATCGTGTATTGTGAATCATTTGACTTGAATCATTTAATTCGCTAAATTATTCACAAACCTGTGCTGAACTAAATCAAATTGTGAAAGGCGCTATTAAGTCTTAACCTGAATCAAAGAATTTGCGTTACACAAAGTTCCAATCTAAATCAAATGATTAGTGATATGTGATTTGAAGTCCCAATCTAAAACAAATGATTCGCAATCCGAAATAGTGAATCATTTTGCGACACAATGGTTTAACTGATCTGGAGTTTCGAAAAGCTCCATTTGACCCATCACTACATGCTTTTTAAAAACATTATAGGCATTGTCGAAATGCGAAAATGTGGAATTTGGAATTCGAATGGCTCTTTTAATTCGATCTGGTTTTTACTGATTCCCTTAAAATGACTGATCAGTGTCACAAGTTTGAATCAATCGGAGTGGTTCCAGTGTAAATGACTCAATGGATTTGGTTCATTTGTTCCACTTATCGCATCTTCAGCCATGTTTACACGGCACTGTCAGTACTACTACTTGCTTAGCTCAAATGTTTTCTGACATTAACTGAAATAAGCAAAATAGGTATGATGTTTTTTGAATTGCGTGAATTTTGTGTGAAAATATGTGCTTATTGACAAAATTAAACACTTATTTTATAGATACATTGTCTTTTCAAGTACCTCTTCAGGAATATTGCTTTTTTTCGAGGGTTTTCCAGGCCTTAAATTTCAAAAAGTCATATTCAAGTACTTCAAGCACTTTAAGCACCTTATACGAACTTTGTATCTAGTGAAACCATTGGTCATTTTCTACAAAAAAATAAAAATTCATAATACTTTTTTTAACCAAAAATGCTCATCGTGCACTAGCTTGACTTGCACATTACGTAGTCATGACGCGGGTGGAAGTAACGACCAACTGTTTACAAAGCGAACGCACAAAGAAAGCCAAACGCCCTTAAAAAAAAAGGTAAAACCACGATGTCGAACAATTTTGAAGTTTGAGGAGAAAATGAGATGAAGTTTTTCACCCTACCCTACCATTTTTAACCAAAGTACATAGACAAAGAACTAAACACGCATGACCTTTCCAATGTGATTATGTAATGCATGTAAAATAATGTAAAATCCTGGAATGTTTTCCTCAGAACTCGAAGTCAACCCTCCCGTAAACCTACCCATATCACCAAACCTGTCCCTAGTCCCACGTCAATAGCAGCAAACGTGTTTTGCAATACAATATGAACAATAAATACATTGTACTTTTTTTTTTATGTAAGTACATAGTAGTTAAGGCTACATAATATAAAGTGGGACCAAAATAACATTTGGTTGAATATTTTTGTATATAAAGCAAACACATTTTTAGTTGTGATTTCAGTGTCCAAATGCTTTTTGGGGCCACTGTATGTGAAAAGCAACACTGAGGTTGTTCCCGAACTGTAACGGGTCTAACAGAGGCAGTGAATTGTATTCTGCCATGAAGAGAGTTTGACAGACCTGCAGACATCCCTCTGTGCCCACCTTTTACCCATGACTGCACAAGCAAGATTCAGCTACTACTCTCAGCAGCGCTGCTCCATCCTTTATCTCCCATGTTACAGTGCCTTCAAAATGAGTCTAGTGCTCATACTGTGAATCCAAACGAATGGGGTTTTGACATCTCTAACCCTGACCTGACCAATCAGAAACATCCTTCCGATGCAACAGTGCTACGAGCGTTAAAATCTTTACATGTTAACAACCAGAAGCATTCTTACCTGTGTATTCAGGGAAACAGATACTCAGGGGAGATTTCTTGATCTTTTCAGCGAACAGGTCTTTCTTGTTGAGGAAGAGAATGATGGAAGTGTCAATGAAGAATTTGTTGTTACAGATGGAATCGAACAGCATAAGAGACTCGTGCATGCGATTCTGCAAGAGGAGAAGAAACCAGAATGGAGGACAGACAGAGAAAAAAGAGGAAGACAGAAAAACCAGAAAGTTTTAGTGGAAAAGTCAAGGTAAGGAACTAGCTGAAGCCCAACAAAAAGCAAAACATCAAACTATTGTTTCAACCTACGTTAGCAATGTTTACAGATTTTTGGTAACAGTTTAATGAAATTATGAATATCTCCCCAATCCAATAGTGATGATTCACCACAAGTATTCTAATTATGCAGAGAAAATGATATAAACAGCACTCGCAATCTGTGTTGAAGAAGCAGGACTCAAAAATGAGCGGCACACCGGAATTCATGAGTACTTTATTCATTCATGTCATATAAATAGACATCCATTGTTCAATAAATAATCACAGCAGTGAGACACACATACAAACAATAATTACAGCAGTTTGACAAAAACAAACAAACAAAAAGTGATGGACGGTGAGATTACAGTAATATGTGTGAAGGGGGGCACGGCTCCCGTCTGCCGGGGCCCTGCTGTATTAAATCAGAATCAAATATGAATTAAACACTACAATGAAACTCACTATTTCAAATTTAAGTACCATTTCAAGTAAATTATGCTACATTAGCAAAATGTACCGCTTGAACTTATCACATTAGTCAGTCTGATGAAAGGCGTCTGGATACATCACCAACAGTTATTTGGACTACGGCTACAAGCCAGGGAACAAATCGGTCTTTGTCCCTCAGCAACGGACAGACTCAATCACCCTTGAGTTTCTTTACCTTGGCCGCTGACCTAATTATCCATGTGTCTGAGCTGACAATTGACGTACATTAGCCATCCGTCTCGTTACTCATCATTCTTTAAAATCATAATCCAAATTTTTTGGCCCATCAAACTGGGATTAAGGTCAAAGGAGTTTACTAAAAATGATACTGCTTTCCCTTTACACTCTTTGTTTGGCTTCTAGAACTCTAGAAGTCACTATACAGCTACATATGCAGTTGAAGTCAAGTTTACATATACCTTGCAGAATCTGCAAAATGTTATATATTTTAGCAAAATAAGAGGGATCATACAAAATCTGTTATTTTTAATTTAGTACTGACCTGAATAAGATATTAGACAATCAAGATGTTTACATATAGTCCACAAGAGAAAACAATAGTTCAATTTATAAAAAATATCCTTAGTACATATCCTTAATACAGTCCCTTCTTTGTCCAGAACAGTTAAACTACTCTCTGTTTTTCAGAAACAATGACTGTATGATTTTGAGATCCATCTTTTCACACTGAGGGCAACTGAGGGACTCATATGCAACTATTACAGAAGGTTCAAACGCTCACTGATGCTCCAGAAGGAAAAACCATGCATTAAGAGCTGTGTTCATTTTTCTTATTTTGCCTAAATATCAAATTTTTATTTTCATTTCATACTGCCCTTCAGAAGCTACAGCAGATACTTACATGTTTCCCAGAAGACAAAATCAGTTAAATTTACCCTGATCTCCAAATTCAAAAAGCATTCAAGCATTCAAATACACAAAAATGCTTAAAAACCAAAGAATCTGTGGGACCTGAAGGATTTTTCAGAAGAACAGCAGGCAGTTTAACTGTTTAGGACAAACAAGAGACTCATGAACAACTATCATTAAAAAAAAAACATACAAAAAAACATGGCTGTGAATCATTCAGGTGTATGTAAACTTTTGAACAGGGTCATTTTTAAAAATTCAACTATTATTTTCTCTTGTGGATGTCACGTATCTGGTCTATCTCATCATGAACTCTTGCACACACATTCTGGACTTCAATCCCCATAAGTCACTGCACACAGCTGCTCCTCGTTTCCCACTGAACTGATTGCTGCATACACCTGTTTATCATTTACCCACATGCATTTAAGCCACTCACACACACAGCCACCTTGCGAAGTCTTATTGTTCCTATGGTCGTAATTCTAAGCGTGTTTCTCTGTGTTGGATTATCTGTGTATGACTCTGGACTGTGTACCCGTTGACGATTCCTGCTTCCTGCCATTGCGACCATTGCCTGTCTATTGAACTGTTTCCCGGATTACCTACGTTGTTCCTGTTTTCTGGTGATTACTCCTGCCTGTCGACATTTCACAATAAATGCTGCAAATGGATCCGCACGTCTCAGTCTGACTCCTTGTGACAGAAGACTTCGCCACTACAAGGATCCAGCGGCTTTATTCATCAGCCGTTCACCATGAACTCAGGAGACTGTCTAGTTCGTCTTCGCCAGAACAACCGGCCTATTGAGGAGTATGTGGCTGACTTCTGCGAACTATGTTACCGGGTAGATTTCACTGACATTTTTCTAAAGCACATTTTCTATTATGGACTGAACAAGAATTTAAAACCCAATATGCCTTTACACACCCCGCACTGGACACTTGAACAGTATATAGACTATGCTCTCCTGCTGGCCGGTTCAACATTTACTGTTGGGACTGCGGATGAGGAGCCCCACAGTCTTACAGCACCCATATCACCAGAACTTTCACACATCCCATCTGTCATGCCTGGAACGGTTCGAGCCACATCTACCAAACCGCCCAAGTCTGCAAGCAAGATGGCTGCCACGCCAGAGTCTGCAAGCAAGATGGCTGCCAAACCTGAGTCTGCACCTAAGATGGCTACCGTCAAATCAGAGTCTCCGCCGCCAGAGCGCCCTCCAGTGACTGCGCCGCCAGAGCGCCCTCCAGTGACTGCGCCGCCAGAGCGCCCTCCAGTGACTGCGCCGCCAGAGCGCCCTCCAGTGACCGCTCGCTCAGAGCCTGCTCTTCCAGAGTCTCCGCTGGAGACGCCCAGCCCTCCTGAATCTCCGCTGGGGTCGTCCAGTTCTCCAGAGCCCGCTCCTCAAGAGCGTTGTCCAGAGCCCGCTTCTCAAGAGCGTCGTCCAGAGCCTGCTTCACAAGAGCGTCGTCCAGAGACTCCGCTGGTTCCGCCCAGCCTTCCAGAGACTCCGCTGGTTCCGCCCAGCCTTCCAGAGACTCCGCTGGTTCCGCCCAGCCTTCCAGAGACTCCGCTGGTTCCGCCCAGCCTTCCAGAGACTCCGCTGGTTCCGCCCAGCCTTCCAGAGCCTCCGCTGGTTCCGCCCAGCCTTCCAGAGCCTCCGCTGGTTCCGCCCAGCCTTCCAGAGCCTCCGCTGGTTCAGCCCAGCCTTCCAGAGACTCCGCTGGTTCAGCCCAGCCTTCCAGAGACTCCGCTGGTTCAGCCCAGCCTTCCAGAGACTCCGCTGGTTCCGCCCAGCCTTCCAGAGACTCCGCTGGTTCCGCCCAGCCTTCCAGAGACTCCACTGGTTCAGCCCAGCCTTCCAGAGACTCCGCTGGTTCAGCCCAGCCTTCCAGAGACTCCGCTGGTTCAGCCCAGCCTTCCAGAGACTCCGCTGGTTCAGCCCAGCCTTCCAGAGCCTCCGCTGGTTCCGCCCAGCCTTCCAGAGACTCCGCTGGTTCCATCCAGTCATCCTGAGATTCCTGTCTGCCCGGTTCTGGTCACGGAGCTCATGCATGGACTGTTCCCACCCACCCTCCCTGCTGCTCCAGTTCCGCCACCTCTGTCTCCTTACAGTCCCTCTGCTCACCCACATGCCACCTTCGGTGAAGAGGACTTGCCGTGGGACCGCCAGTCTCCATCGGTGTCCAGACTGAAGGACCCCTCACCATCACCTCCAGTCTCAGAGTCCTGGACTCCACCTCGGCCCTCCGACCCTGCGGCTCCACCCCGGCTCTGTGCTCCCTCGTCTCCGTTGTCGGCCGTCGGCCCACCAGCTCCTCCGGGCTCCATCGTCTCTCCGGCTCCGCCCCGGTCAGTC
This sequence comes from Garra rufa, assembly GCF_049309525.1. Taxonomy (NCBI): domain Eukaryota; kingdom Metazoa; phylum Chordata; class Actinopteri; order Cypriniformes; family Cyprinidae; genus Garra; species Garra rufa. The sequence goes on from NC_133371.1 coordinate 28,518,199, forward strand.
GTCGCCCCACCTTCGCCTCTGGACTCTACTCCTCCGGCTGCGCCTCGTCACTCCGTCCTGCCGGCTCTGTGGACCTCCTCCCTCCCGTGGGCACAGCCTCGATCCTCTGTCACTCCGGCTCCGCTGCGTACCTCCGGACCTCCATCTCCGCCGGGGTCGCCAGAGCCTTGGGCTCCGCCTTGGCCCTCCGGATCCTCAGTGTCACCTAGGACCATCGACTCTCCGGTTCCGCTTCGGGCTCCACCGGCTCCACCTCCGTCGGTCGGCCCCATGCAGGAGCCAACCATTCCCCCACCATGGCTTCTCCCTCCGTCGGCTCCGCCTCAGTTCGTGGTTCCAGTACCCCTACACGGACCTGGCCCTCCATCCCTCCCCCTGTTCCGCCTCCGCTCCACCACCCTCCAGGTTGTATTATGTGGTTAGAGCGTCTGGAAGCCGCTCCTTGGGGAGGGGCTCTGTCACGTATCTGGTCTATCTCATCATGAACTCTTGCACACACATTCTGGACTTCAATCCCCATAAGTCACTGCACACAGCTGCTCCTCGTTTCCCACTGAACTGATTGCTGCATACACCTGTTTATCATTTACCCACATGCATTTAAGCCACTCACACACACAGCCACCTTGCGAAGTCTTATTGTTCCTATGGTCGTAATTCTAAGCGTGTTTCTCTGTGTTGGATTATCTGTGTATGACTCTGGACTGTGTACCCGTTGACGATTCCTGCTTCCTGCCATTGCGACCATTGCCTGTCTATTGAACTGTTTCCCGGATTACCTACGTTGTTCCTGTTTTCTGGTGATTACTCCTGCCTGTCGACATTTCACAATAAATGCTGCAAATGGATCCGCACGTCTCAGTCTGACTCCTTGTGACAGTGGACTATATGTAAACACCTTTTATGTGAAATATCTTATTCAGGTCAATACTAAATAAAAATAACATGCATTTTGTATGAGCCCTCTTATTTTGCAGATTCTGCAAGGTGTATGTAAAATTTTTAATTCAACTGTATGCTCTCTAAATCTGTGTAAACTGACCAATAATGGTCCTGAACAATGGATGAAAGGTGCTTATGGCCTTATAATAATACATGAACTGTTCATAGTTGGCACAATGCAGCATGTTTTACATCAAGGAAACCGTCAGACAGTATTTGATTTACAGTTATGGTCATCATTTTGGCTTTTCGGTTTATGAAAGGAATCACTGTCTATTGGCTGTCTGAAGCAAATGATTGAATTCAATCATATTTCTCATAGATTAACAGTAGCTAGTAACTGATTGAATCCCTCAAAACAGTCAAAGCAAAAGATTAAGGGAATGTCATTAAAATAAATAAATAAAAAATGATACAGGACTCAACGGGGTCTTTTAGATAATTTAGTCATGCTGCGCTTCTGGTGCTGAATTACAATTTATGTTGCGCAAGATTAAAAATACCTTTCATCAGACATTTATAAAAGCCAAAAATCATTTAAAAGTCAACCTCCCTGAAAGTCACTGTATTCATTCACACACTGACTAAAGTGATACTATGGAGAGATGAATAGTAAGAAGCACTGTACACATATAGCAGCAAACATCCAAAGCATATATGGCACCGTGAATTATTGTCAATTACAGATCTGTATTTTCACATACACAGAGACTCAAACCAGACCTAATGGTCAAGGTCTTTTTAATAAAAGGCACGTGTCTGACTATTCTAGAGAAAGCAACAGACCAAACAGTCTTTTCAGCTCTGGTTCATTCAGTACCTGCTACATTCAGTCTCGGCCATAAGATGACTAACACTACTGCGTACTGCGGCCAGCAATCAAGCAAGATAGGATAAAATAGACTGAATTACAAAGACAACAACAGACAATGTGTGGTGAGACAGCTCTGTGATTCTATTACCTCAGTTATTATTATATGAAGCTTATTACTCCAGTTGTTGTGTGTGTGTGTGTGTGTGTGTGTGTGTGTGTGTGTGTGTGTGTGTGTGTGTGTGTGTGTGTGTGTGTGTGTGTCATTCTTGTGTTATTTGTTTGTGTGTATACCTTTTTTTAAGGGGTCCTATTATGCTCTTTTACAAAGTCTTTATTTTGTTTTGGGGGTGTACTTGAACATGCTCTCATGCTTGGTGGTTCGGAAAACGCATTATTTTTCACATAATTTACATTATTAGAATAGCTTTCTCCTCAGGCTAGCACAAACGGCTCGATTAGTTCCGGGTTCCGCCTTCCGAAAAACCAAATGTGTTGTGATTGGTCAGAAGTCCCACTGCGTTGCGATTGGCAAAGCAGTGTACATGCTAAAGTTAGGCGAATCCCCCACCCGCCAATGAATTGAATTTCTGTAGGCGGGATACCGCGTTGTGACATCATTGCATGCGGAAAACAAACGCTGTAGTCCAAATCAGCCATTCGTTGTAGTTCTTGAAAAGGGACTTTTTAAAAACTAAATATGTCCCTTTGGAGTGGACTTTGAGATTTGTAACTTTGTAGATGTTTTTTATGCCCAAACGTACACACCACACACTGGCTAAAGTTCAAAAAGTGAAAAAGCATAATAGCACCCCTTTAAAGTTTGGAGCCAGTATTTTTTTTTTATGTAATTAATACTCTTCAACAATGATGCATTAAACTGATCAAAAGTGACATTAATGACTTTTACATTGTAACTAAAATTCTGTTTAAATGACATTCTGAAATTCGCAAAATACATACCACCATGTACGTTTTGTGACATATTCATTTTACCGCCTCTAGTGTTCATTTCTGTTGGAAACCGCAGTGATATGTACTTATTGGTACATATTTTACATCTTCGAAAAACCTGTTTCGAAGCTTTGAATCAATTGAACCAATTGCTTTACAAAATCAATTGTTGCGAAGCGCTAGAAACACCGCACGCTGGTGATACCTACTGGTCAAAAATGTGTAAATGCAACAAAAACTCATGCCAAATCATGCATAATACAACTTTTACATATTCATAATTTGCAGGGCTTGCTTTTTCTTGTTTGTTTTATGAAAAGATTCTAAACAGGCCAGTAAGAGACTATTAACTACTATTCATCGCTATAATTACACTAATGTCTTGTTAAAAATGTCTAGAAAATTACTGATTCGAGATAAGGTAAAAACCATAGATGCTGGTTCAGTGGTTCACCCCCAAATGTCAAACCACTGACATTTTGAAATGTTTTGAAACAGTGATGACGTAATGAGGCCTTGTTTGCTGAAATCACGTGACTTTGGCAGTTTAAATTGTTTGATTTGCAAAGGTTTCTTAGCTTCATGAAGCAGTGTTTCTAAAGCGGCCATCACTAGTTTTTTCATATTAGATACATTTAAGTGTATTGAAAGTTCTGTTATAACGATACAGTGCGTTCATCACGTGTCTAATAAAATGCATAACATATTAAAGCATCTTTGGTGTTTCCACATTTTCTACAAAATAAAACCAGAAATCGAGGGTTTATGACATCAATGGCAGGCGACGCAATGACAAGGTGATGGAGGAATAGATGAAATTGCTTATTTCACTGGATTTAAACATTTAATTTAATGTAAGTACACAAGTCAACAAAATACAATTGAGGTCAAAAGTTTACATACACCATGGAGAATCAGCAAAATGTTAATTATTTTACCAAAATAGGAGAGAGCACACAAGTTTAACTGTTCAGGACAAAAAAAGGGACTCATCAACAACTATCACTAAAAAAAACAAAAAAAAACAGCTGTGTATCATTCAGGTATTAAGAATCAAGTGTATGTAAACTTTTGAACGGGGTTATTTTTATTAATTTTTATAAATAAACTACTATTTCCTTTTGTGGACTATATGTAAACATCTTTTATGTGAAATGTCTTATTCAGGTCAGTACTAAATAAAAAAATAACATGTTTTGTATAATCTCTCTTTTTTGGCTAAAATAATTTACATTTTACTCATTCTCCAAGGTGTATGTAAACTTGTGACCTCAGTTGTATATCACCACATATAAAATACCACTGTTCTAGTTGGTTTTGGATATTTTAATTGTAAAAAAAAATTGATAAAATAAATGCAGCCATGGTAAAAAAAAAGATCGTACTGACCCCAAACTTTAATGTACAACAGATATATATATAGATGCAGCTGATGCGTGATAAAAATCTAGTTATTCTCTCTTCATAAATAAGCTTTATCTGTTCTCAACAAAATGCTAAAAGCTAAGAAATAAGGACGATTTTGTATCTTTGGAATGTCCTGGGTGTATGGTTTAAAAGGTCCAAAATTCAATTTTGAAGAGTAACACGTCCTGTTGTTTTTTAGGATGCTAAGAGGCTAACATTTTTGTGGTTTGGCTCAGGGCATCGGACATTTGCACTCTCTTCTAAATGCCAAGTAAATGTCAAGCCTAGTGTTCCATCAACACTCTGAGATTGCTGCCAACTCAGAACACATGTGATATGAGCCAGCTTGTGAATATTCACTGAAATTCATATCCCACAATGCATTCATTTGAAAATAATACATGTGTATAGAACATCATAATGGATACCAGAATTTAAAATAATGCCACGTAACCTTATTGAATCTGACATTATTTATCTGCCCACCATGTAATAAGGACAAGAGGATCGGTCTGACTCAGTTATAATAGGAAAAAGTAGGAAGCAGTTGAAGTTTGGCACCAATTTTTACTTAAAATATCTCCTGACCTCTGTCTAACCCACTAGGAAGGTGTCAGGAAGGACATTCAAAGCACATTCCTATATTTGTAACAATGTACCGAAATCGATAGTTGAGTTCAGACCTTCGGTTTAAATTTAGCACATAAATTAAAGAACAGCTCTTGTGAGAACTATCACCAGATTTGGGTTAGTTCTTACCTTCTAAAAGGCCATCAAATGACCTGATGGACTCAACTGGAGACATTTAAAACTATAAAACAAAGACAAAATGTCACATATCTGACAACAGTTGCCACTGTATTCTGGGGTTGTGAATGAGCTGGGCATCACAGTGGGTTAGTAAAGGCCACAGAAGCGCAGGTTGTTGGCGATGATTACATCAGTGACCGCGTCGAAGACAAACTGAATGTTGTTTGTGTCTGTGGCACAGGTGATGTGCGAGTAGACCTCCTTTTCGACTGACTTGTTCTTACTCTCGTACTGGGACTGAATGTAGCCCACCGCTTCCATGAACGTGTCTGAACCTGCAGCACAGGATGAGTCAGGTAAGGATGGAAAAGCAGCAGATGAATAAAGAAAGAAGTAGATCAAAGAAAAGAGTGAGTGAGGCGGAAATTGTGATAAAAATAGGCCAATGTTTTAAATGAAAGAATTTGGAAAGGGAGCAAAAGAGAATAAAAACAATGGTGGTAAATGTAAATTGGAAATTAAACACTAAAATGAAAAAAAAAATATGATGGCTTTTAAATCATAATGTATGCGCATTTTATATAATTTTTTTTTACATTATTAATATTACTGAATACCTTTTAGCTGTCTGAAATAAAGTGCAAAAGTCTATGTGAGACTTACAGTATATTGTACATTTTTTAATTCATGCCGTTCAAAAGTTTGTGATCAGTAAGATTTTTAATGTTTTTTTTCTTATGCTTATTAAGGCTAATGTATTTGATCGAAAATCCAGAAAAAAACAATAATATTATGAAATATCATTTTAATGTAAAATAACTGTTTTCAATGTTAATATACATTAAAATCTAATTTATTCCTGTGATGCAAACCTGAAATTTCAGCATCATTACTCCAGTCTTCAGTGTCACATGGTCCTTCAGAAATCATTCTAATATGCTGATTTATTATCAATGTTGAAAACAGGTGTGCTGCTTAATATTTAGTTTGAACCTGTGATGCTTTTTCAGGATTCTTTAACAAATAAAAAGTTAAAAAGAACAGTATTTATTTAAAATAGAAATCTTTTTTTAACAATATAAACCATTATTTTAAACTGCAATAATATTTCACAATAGTACAAAACAAAATCTTGTTGGATGATCAATTCATCATCTACGAGTCATGTTTACTTTGAACTAACAGAGATAAAATATATATATATCAGTTTTGATTCAAAGGCATCAAAACTTTAGAAAATACTGAGCTAAATTATTTTCTATTTTTAAAACAATCCTTTCATAGGAATTTTTTCCCACTAAGGTAATTTCCTCAGGCAGTGAAAATTTCTTCAGGCAATTTATCTCTGACTACAGTTACTCAGCACATTTTCAGGAAAGTTTTGTCTCTCAAACTTATTTGTGATTGTTTGTGCTGCCTGTCTTCCATATACAGTATCACTCAGTATAATGGGTGAGGAAATGTTTAAAAACAGCTATGGAGGAAGATGAAAAGCTCAGAGCTACAAAATAAAAATGAACAGGGAATAACAGGTGACTGTTTTGGCTGTTTTCCCCCTCAGTGCTGGAGAATAACAGAAATGCAAGCTATCTAGATCAGGGGTGTGAATCAATCCACAAGGAATAAAATAACAGGACGGTTCTTCTCCTGAAGATTTATTGTGCTAATTGGCTTCTGGAGAGAGTGTTTTTCTGCAATTCGGGCCTCATCAATTATTTTGTCTTTTCATCCTGTCTTATTTGCAAGCATTTCTTAACACCAGGGTAATGAGTTTACCTGTGTACTCTGGGAAGCAGATACTTAAGGGAGATTTCTTAATTTTCTCCTCAAATATGTCCTTCTTGTTGAGAAAGAGAATGATGGAGGTGTTTGTGAACCATTTGTTGTTGCAGATGCTGTCAAACAGCTTCAAGGACTCGTGCATACGATTCTGCCAAAAGAAAAATAAGACATTAACATCATTTACAGACATGGATCCACAAACACACAGACACAAATTTACTCAGCTATAAATGGGGACGCATTTTTTTTACCTTGCACTTTGAAAAAAAGGCAATTATTTTAACAAAATAAGAGGAATCATACAAAATGCATGTTATTGTGTATTTAGTACTGACATGAATAAGATATTTCACATAAAAGATGTTTACATACAGTCCACAAGAGAAAATAATAGTTGAATTCATAAAAATGACCTTAATACTGAATGATTGAATGATTCTTAATACTGTGTTGTTATCTGAATGATCCACAGCTGTGTTTTTTTCATTTAGTGATAGTTGTTCATGAGTCTCTTGTTTGTCCTTAACAGTTAAAGCCTGCTGTTCTTCAGAAAGACCCTTCAGGTCTCACAAATTCTTTGGTTTTACAGCATTTTTGTGTATTTGAACCCTTTCCCTTTCCAACTCTTATTAAGAGCTGGGTGTGAAAACATTTTGAATTTGAGGATTAGAGTAAATTTAACTTATTTTGTCTTCTGGGAAACATGTAAAAAGTGGGAAAGTGTCTTCTGTAGCCTCTGAAGGGCAGTACTGAATGAAAAATTATCATAAATTTAGGCAAAATTTTAAAAAGTACAAATCTCCATTCTGGTCAAAAGTTTTCACCCCCAGCTCTTAATACATGTTTTTTTCCTTCAGAAGGATCAGTGAGCGTTTGAACCTTCTGTAATAGTTGCATATGAGTCCCTCAGTTGTCCTCAGTGTGAAAAGATGGATCTCAAAATCATACAGTCATTGTTGGAAAGGGTTCAAACACACAAAAATGCTGGAAATTAGTGGGACCTAAAGGATTTTTCTGAAGAACAGCAGGCAGTTTAACTGTTCAGGACAAACAAGGGACTCATGAATAGCTATCACTAAACAAAAAAACCCAGCCGTGGATTATTCAGGTAAGAACACAGTATTAAGATTTAAGGGGATGTAAAATTTTGAACGGGTCATTTTATAAATTCAACTACTATTTTCTCTTGTGGACTATATGTAAACATCTTTTATGTGAAATATCTTATTCAGGTAAGTACTAAATAAAAAATTACATGCATTTTGTATGATCCCTCTTATTTCTTATTTTGCAGATTCTTAAACTGACATCAATTGCATGTATGTATATATATATATAGCTATTTTCAGATATAGCTCACAAAATTGTCCCCAAATTATAGCTAACTAAACCCACATACACACGCTCACTCTCGAGCGCTATTCTCCACACTCACACACACATTCAGGTGCAATCACACTTTGAGTGCAAAATTAGAATATGAAGTGAGACATGAACAGAAAAAAGAAAGGAAATTTAACAAAGAGCCAAGAAGCCAGAAAAGGAAACTAAATATATTCTGATACCTAAGAAATTAGTTACTTATCTCATCATGATGGTATACAATGAGTCTCATGTTAATTCTAATAGGAAAACGATAAAGATATACACTGTCCTTATTTTCATATGCAATTAATAAATGATTATTCAGCTCATTATTTGTTTGTCATCTGAACGGTAATGAATTCAGAGTTGGAAGCAGTGACTCTCTTTGATGTGTCTGATCATTTTAGGAGGAAACTGGAAAGAACGAGGTCAGCTGATCACTTTAGCCAGCAAGAGCCAATTAAAAATTGAGGTTTTGGAAAGAACCAGCAATGCATATAGAATATCTGATATGAATTTAATGACTGAAACTAGCGTATATCAAATATATATAATATATATATATATATATATATATATATATATATATATATATATATATAAGCAAATAGGCAAACACTTAAAGGATTAGTTCACTTCCAGAATAAAAATTTCCTGAAAATTTACTCCAATGTAATCCAAGATGTTCATGTCTTTCTTCACTTGAGAAGAAACTTATGTTTTTGAGGAAGACATTCCAGGATTTTTCTCCATATATTGGACTCGAATGGGAGCCAATGGGTTGAAGGTCCAAAATGCAGTTTCAAAACAGCTTCAAAGGGCTCTACATGATCCTAGATGAGGAATAAGGATCTTGTCTAGCAAAACGATTGGTCATCTTCTAAAAAAATACAAATTTATATCATTTTTAACCACAAATGCTCATTTTTGATGGATTTTGAATTTGGAGAGGACAATAAGACAGTTTTTCGCTATACCACACATTTTTGTGGCAAAATAAGCATTTGTGGTTAAAAGTATATACATTTTTATTTGTTTTAGAAAATGGCAGATCATTTCTCTAGATAAGACTCGGCTGGGATCATGTAAAGCTGCACTGAAACTGCAATTTGGACCTTCAACCCGCTGATCCCCATTGAAGTCCACTATATGAAAAAAAATGAAATTAAATGTTTTCCTCAAAAACCTTAATTTCTTTTTGACTGAAGAAAGAAAGACAAGAACATCTTGGATGTTCATGTTAAAATTTTTATTCTGGAAGCTAACCTTTAAAAGGGTAGTTCACTAAATTGAAAATACTCTTTTTAGTACTATTTTAACTAATTTCATCCATTCACTGAAAGTTGACTTTCTCTGTATGGATGAATAGAAAAATACTGGTGTAGGATTTACTTCACATAAAAATCGCTAGTAAATTTCACCAATAATTACACATTTGTGACATTTTTAAGTATAAAGACTGGAATAGTATATTCTTGTAAAACAACTTTTAAAAAATAATTTTTACAAATTTAATTTAAATCATGACAGAATTTTCATTTTTGGCTGGCCCTTTAATTCACCGCAGGTTAAAACACAACATAAAGCCTACTGCTTCCAGCTCTTTTTAGCATTTACTTCAACTGAGGTTGGTGATGATAATTTCATACCTGTGGAAGGGCCGTCTGTAGAGCTGGGCTGGATTGTTTAGTGATTGGTTAGAGAAGAAAGCCGATGGCGAGAGATGACAGGAGAGCAGCTGAGATGTTTTGAAGGAGAGACGCAGATGCAGAGGTGGCCGCTGGAGGCCACGGGAGCAGCCGAGCAGAACCGGACATGCACCAGAACCCAACACTTTTCACCACTTCACTCACATTTCCCGCCCCCAGATACCACTGCTGTTGGTGCTCACAGACTCACACGTACAAACACGCACACTAAAATGCTAAACAACAGTGGAGCAATGCAGATTCGATCCATGCGTTGTCACAAAACGAAGAAAAGAACAGCTCTAAACAGATGAAAAAAAGTCTCACACAGGTCAAACTTAAAGAAATGCATAGTAAACGCATGTTTGTGTTGAAACAGAGGAGGAAAGGCCACAGGGTGCACAGGAGAGAAGGTCTGGACAGAATGTGAGACGGCAAATGCGTAAACACTGATAGAGCGCTGAATGGACTAGCACTGACAGGAGACGCGTACAGACGTGTGTATTCACAGGATCTGTAGGTGTGTTTATCTCTGTCCGTTTGTTTCGCCAGGACTTTCTTACAGAATAATAGAATCTGTCTTCGCTTTTTATCGCTTCCATAGATCAGGTGAATATGGGCGCTTGAGAGTTGCTGTATTTATGGGTGTCCACTTTTCTAGCCATAAAAGCCCTCCTATGTCCAAAATGCGTCACCGTAAATCCCTCTGATGTTGTAAAAATTCTCTTATCGGAGTTTGTCGAGAGAGAGTGTGTCTGGGCAGATCTGAGGCCTGTGTCACACACGGACGTCCAAACATGACTCATCACACCTGCCATGATTCAATTGGCACGGTCACAGAATCAATCAATAGTGTGGGGGACATTAATAATTCTTAGTTTTTTCTTTTAAAGGACACTGTAAAAGGGTTCACAGAACTCAAAAAGAACTTTGTTTGGCTTTTCTAGCGTGACTTGTGCCCCTAAACTGCTATATTTAAAGGGATAGTTCCCCCAAAAATGAAAACTCTGTCAATAATTACTCACCCTTGTGTCATTACAAACATGTAAGAACTTAGTTCATCTTTAGAACACACATTAAGATTTTTTTGATTCAATCCAAGAGCTTTCTGACTCTGCATAGACAGCAATGCAACTGACACGTTCAAGGTCCCAAAATATATGGACAACGTTAAAATAGTCAATGTGACATCAGTGGTTTAACCATAATGTTATGAAGCTATGAGAATACTTTTTGCGCACAAAGACAACAAAAATAATGACTCAGAAGAGAAGAAATTGTTGAATAAAGTTGTATTTTCATTTTCTTTGCGCACAAAAAGTATTCTCGCAGCTTTATAAAATTACAGTTGAACCACTGATGTCACATGGGCTATTTTAACAATATCCTTACTACGTTTCTGGGCCTTGAATGTGGTAGTACTTTTGCTATCTATGCAAGGTCTGACAGCTCTTGGATTTCATCAAAAAATATCTTAGGGTGTGTTCACACTCGTCATGTTTGGTTCGATTAAAACAAACCAATGAATGAAATATGAACGCAACATGGACCAAATACTTCTAAACAAACAAAAAACAGGAAAAATGACAAGATGCAACGCTATTTCAGTTCTTTTACGAAATATACGTCATTCAACCCGACCAATCAGGTTGTGAACGTATCACTATGCCTTTAGGTTCGGTTTCTTTAGGTTCGCTGTCAAAAATGCCAATGTGAACGCTAAGTGGACCAGGACCAAATGTATCACTTTCCTATTGGTCCGGACTAAATGAACCAAACAAACCAAACTACAAGTGTGAACACACCCTTAATTTGTTTCTTGAAGATGAACATCTTATGGATTTGGAACGACATGAGGGTGACTAATTAATGACAGAATTTTCATCTTTGGTTGAACTATTCCTTTAAGTAACCATTCATAGTTACAAGTTATCATAATTTATAATTTGCCTATATAACATTTTAAAAACATTTAAATTTTTAACTATATCAAGTTTTTTTTAATTTAGTTATTTTTAAACTGCTATTTTTAATATTCATGTGTATTTCATCTCATAGTCAGCGAAGTGCTTGTGGTGTTAAACTAAAGACAACATTAGGAGACAAAACACTCCACTAAGCCTACATGCCGACCTTAACACTTGACTAGAGTAACAATCAACAAAATTACCATTTTAAATAGAGGTACAAATTCCTTCTGACACCATAAGACAACAATTTACTAAACGTGTTGGCAAAAACACTAAAAAAAAAAAAAAAAACTAAATAGAAAAACTGGAAAATTTCCAAACATTTGCAACCATATTATTCATTCATGCCCCAGCAGGACTTCCAGCACTCTGAGAAACCATTATGCGCACAGCTAGTTAGCACGGGATAAGCATTTGTAATACAGGCATGACAGCTATGATACTCAAAGCTATGACAATATCAGACTTATCCATATAATTGTTTTGTTTTGAATGAAATTTTGCTTAATTTTGATGGTACAGCGTGTGGGGCATTAAAACATGACCCATGATTCAAACCCAGGCCACCCACATTTTAAAACATGTTTGTAAGCAGCTTGTCTCAAACAGACTTACAAAACAAAGTGGCAATAATAAAGGGATAGTTCAGCCAAAAATGAAAATTCTGTCATTAATTATTCATCCTCATGTAGTTTCAAACCTCTAAGACCTTCATTGATCACCCAAAAAGGTAGTAAGGACATTGTTAAAATACTCCAAGAGTTTCTGACGATGCATAGGCAGCAATGCAACTACCATTTTTAGTTGCATTGCTGCCTATGCATCATCAGAAACTCTTGGATTTCATCAAAAATATCTTAATTTGTGTTCTGAAGATGAATGCAGGTCTTAGAGGTTTGAAATGACATGAGGGTGAGTAATTAATTATTGGTGAACTATCCCTTTAAGTATTATTTTTTCATTATTATTTACCATTTCTAAGAATTACAGAAAGCAGTATGCACAAAATGACACGTGCAGCATTAAGAATTATCATAAGTATTATCTATTAGTGTGGGAGTTCATAATGGAAGCTGAATTATCAATACCACTGACCTTTAAACTGTCTAAAAACCAGGTAAACAAAAAGGTTCTGTGGCCCTGATTTAATTATAAGGCTGTGAATGATCACACAGCAAACTATGATCATGTTCACTTGAATGGCAACATAATTGCAATTACAGTGCTCTGATCAACAGTGGATGGGAATCATGTAGTAACAGCAGATTTAATGTCTTTATGCTTTTCTTATCTGAACTCTTTCAAAGCATAGGAAAACATTCAAATACCCATGAATCATTATTGTTAGTGTGTTAAGTGTGCACACTTGTGTATATGAAACACAGCCGCTGTGTGTGCATGTGCAAATTAAGTCACACGTTGTGTGTCAGAGCGTAAGCACAGATGTGCACGTTTGTGTCTTTGCGTGTAAGTGTGTATTTAGTGCTCACCGTGGTCTCGTCTTCATGGAGCACCTGGTCGTATCCACTCAGAGCCACACAGAAGATAATAGCGGTCACGTCCTCAAAGCAGTGGATCCATTTCTTCCTCTCCGACCTCTGACCTCCCACATCAAACAGCCTGAGTGGACACAACTCAACATGAGCTCACCGCACAATAATATCACACAACATACCGTTCAAAAGTTTGGGATCAGTACATTTTTTCAAAGAAATTAATACTTTCATTTAGCAAGGATAAAATAAATTAATCAAAAGTAAAAGAGTAAAGACATTTATTATAATGTTAAAGGGTTAGTTCACCCAAAAATGAAAATTAGCCCATTATTTACTCACTCTCCAGGCTTTTTAGGTGTTTATGACCTCTTTCTTTCAGACAAATACAATTAAGAGTTATAATAAAAATTGTTATGGCTCTTTCATGCTTTATAATGCTATTGACAGGTGTTTCTCTTCATCAGTCCAAAACAAGTCCAATAAAGTGCATCCACCCATAAGAAAAAGTGCCTCACACGGCTCCGGGGGATGAATAAAGTCCTGTGGCGAATCACGTTATTGTAAGAAAATATCAATATTTAAAACATAATAATCACTTTTCTCTAGCTGGCGTTGGCAGTTGTACACGGAAGCAGCTTTCTTTGCTCCTGTAAACAAAAACTGTTTTTTACAAGATTCACAGGCGCATGCGCAATGCCGACGTCCTACGTCATCCGCCCAGAGCTGCTTTCATGTACAATTGTCAGCACAGGCTAGATTATGATGTGATTATTATGTTTTAAATATGGATATTTTTCTTATAAAAACACATAAATACGCTACAGGATACCTTTATTCACCCCTTGCAGTCATGTGTAGCACTTTTTATAATGGATGGATGTGCTTTATTGGACTTGTTTTAGACTGATGCAGATAAACACCCACCCATTGCATTATAAAGCTTAAAAGAACAAGTCATATACACCTCATATATAAGTCATATACACCTCAGATGACTTCAGGGTGAGTAAACAATGGGCTAATTTTCATTTCTGGGTGAACTAACCCTTTAAAAAATGATTTCAAATAGTTCCTGTTCATCAAAGAATCCTGAAAATACTATCACATTCCACAAAAAGAGATCATGTGACACTGAAGACTGAAGTAATGGCTGCTGAAAATTTAGCTTTGCCATCACAGGAATAAATTACATTTTTACACATTAAAATAATATTTCACAATAGTACTGTTTTATTGTTTTTTGGGCAAACAAATGCAGCCTTTGTGAACATTAGAGATTTATATGACTATACTTACATGAGACTATTATATGGCTATGTGTTAGAAAGTCCTAAATCTTAAAAGTCCACTGAAGTGCATTGAAACATGCAGCATTGATCTGTGTTGACGTAATTTCAACTGAAAAAGGAAGACAGGGTGGGACCTATCAAGCAGCCCCACCCCCCTTTTTTAAGTAGCCAATAACGTTTTGCTTATATCACAGCTTGGACCAGAGACCTTGAGCTCAGTAAAGCTGAATTTGACAGCGTATTACAGCCACAATCTCATCCATATCGCTATAAAATATAGCATTCTATGTAGAATTACATACATCTGATTTTCTCCCAACTCTTTACGGTCATTGAAGACTTTATAACTCATTTAAGACTACGTTTACCAGGTAAGTCACCAAAATCATGAAGATCTTGTCTTCGGAAAAGATTATTTTATTTGTTTACGTCAGAAACAGTGAATTTCTTTAAAAAGTGGCTGTTTTCACTACATTGCATTGTTATATTTTGTAAAATATTTTTACCCACCAACTGGTAACTGACACTGTTACATATACTCGCCAACGCCGATTTTTTCTTGCATTTGGCGCTTGACGAGTGTTTATTTTAAAGGAACACTCCACTTTTGTTGGAAATAGGCTCATTCTCCAACTCCCCCCGAGTTAATAAGTTGATTTTTACCGTTTTGAAATCCATTCAGCCGTTCTCCTATTCTGGTGATATCACTTTTAGCATAGCTTAGCATAAATCATTGAATCCTATTAGACCAGTAGCATCGCGTTCAAAAATGACCAACGAGTTTCGATATTTGTCCTATTTAAAACTTG
The DNA here is from genome assembly GCF_049309525.1 of Garra rufa. Taxonomy (NCBI): domain Eukaryota; kingdom Metazoa; phylum Chordata; class Actinopteri; order Cypriniformes; family Cyprinidae; genus Garra; species Garra rufa. The sequence continues at coordinate 28,533,462 of NC_133371.1, forward strand.
ACTCTTCTGTAGTTATATCGTGTACTAAGACCAGCGGAAATGTAAAGCTGCGGTTTTCTAGGCCGATAACATTAGGAACTACACTCCCATTCCGGCGTAATAGTCAAGGAAGTTTGCTGCCGTAATATGACCGAAGCAGGCGCAGTAATATCACACAGCGCCTGAAATTAGATCCCAGCTAGGTAACTTCCAATATGACCGGCACTAAGTTTGTGTAATTCCGGTTGTTGCAGCTGTCAGAGTTGCAGCTGGTAAATTGTTAGTGGCTGGATTTACCGGTGTGTGATTAGCTATGGTTATGTGCATTGTAAGGGGCTGTGATAGTAAGTTGAAGACTTGCTCTACTACCATGTGTCATAGAATTCCCACGAAAAAAAAAGCAATTCCGACTAATGAATCAATGGCTGGCCGCTCTGAACATGGATCTCAAAACACGGTTAGAAACTGTCAAGAAATGGCGTGTTTGCTCCGAGCATTTTGAACCAGATGTCTATTTGGATCGTTTTACCGGTACTACAGCACGGCGTCTAAAGGACACGGCGATCCCAACAATCTTCAGAGTACAGACAGGACAACGAGGAGCATCGCCCATGGCTGTAAGTTTAACAAGACTAATTGCTATTGTTGGCTAACGTTACCTGTGAAATGCAATACCTGACGACTAGGTTTGGGCGAACAGTTGGCTTAGTATTTTCTATGACCAAATTCTATGTGTGATTGCAAAAGAAAGTTATTGCGAACAGTCGGTGGTGTTTTAAAGTGAGTTTTGAGTAAAAGTGTACATCATGAATATAAGCCTGAAACTGCAAACTGACAGTTTGCATTCAAAATCTTTATATTATATATTGTAGTGGTTGCAGGAATAACTTACTCTTGCGACAGCTGGCCATTAGGTCCACTCGGCGTGTGACGTTTTTTCCAGTTTATTTTGTCAAACCGGAAAAAAAAAATCTACTACTGCAGGATGCAGCATTGCATCCAAGTCCTCGTCAAACCTCTTCAGTGAATTCTGGTTCAAATTGATACGGTTCAGGATCTGCACCAAAGTAAATATCTTCTAAATCGTCTCTCATAAATGTCTCCGTGGCGAGGAACGCTGCCTGCTGTTGGTCACGTTGGATATGTTGACGAAAGTAAGCATTTCCACATGTGCTGTGTGATATTACTGCGCCTGCTTCGGTCATATTACGGCAGCAAACTTCCTTGACTATTACGCCAGAATGGGAGTGTAGTTCCTAATGTTATCGGCCTAGAAAACCGCAGCTTTACATTTTCCGCTGGTCTTAGTACACGATAAAACTACACAAGTGTCAAGTTTTAAATAGGACAAATATCGAAACTCGTTGGTCATTTTTGAACGCGATGCTACTGGTCTAATAGGATTCAATGATTTATGCTAAGCTATGCTAAAAGTGATATCGCCAGAACAGGAGAACGGCTGAATGGATTTCAAAACGGTAAAACTCAACTTATTAACTCGGGGGGAGTTGGAGAATGAGCCTATTTCCAAAAAAAGTGGAGTGTTCCTTTAAGCCCTGCCTATACCCTATATTGTGCACTACATGCCATTCACCCTACAGAAAATAATAATTGTAATTTCAGTTGCATCTTCAGTGTGTATTTATACTGTAGGTGGCAGGATGCTTCGGACTCTAGAAGCATTTGATCGGACAGAAAGTTCGATGAGACGCTGAAGTGCAGGGTGATGTCATCAAAATCGCTGACCCACATTGGTGGAAGTCAGAGACTGTAAGTTTTGAATGCTTTGTAAATGCGTGTGTAAATGCAAATTTTGTCATTGTTTTGGAGCACATTAGCTTAGATATTCATACGGAAACCAAAAAAACTTAAATTTTGATTTCATGGGGACTTTAAATCTAATGATTTTTCACTCAATATCATTAGCAGATGTGTCATTCAGATACTACTATCATCTTTAGAACATTTAATTCAGCTGTCCACTGAGGTCCTGCCTTTTTCTGTGAAAATGCTAGCTTCTGCCATAACAGTATAGTGTGAATCTAAATCTGAATAATGAAGGCAGATCTGTCTAACTCCTATCAACACTTTTATTTTAGTCATCTGTTTTCACGTGCTATCAGCTGAGAGAGTGAAAAAAACCTGTGAATGAGAAGATGATATGAAGTGAGATGATGTCGGTGTTTGTAGATATTCTTCTGCGTTCATCTCTGTCTATAACCACTCCAGTTGTAATGTGAGGTAAAAACACTTTTTGCTACATATATTAGATCAGACTATTTAATCTAAAACATGGCCTGATTATGAATCATGAATGAGTGAAATTAATAAAAACTGTAGTAGCCTGACAGCCGGTGCGAGGCTCTGAATTACACGCTGTACATTCAGATGCATAAATTACATGCCAATCAGTCTCACCTGAAGTGCAGGTTCTTAAAGGTGAAGTGGGTTTCTACAATCCCGGTGGTCTTCACTCGAGTTCGCAGAATGTCCTGCTCTGTGGGCTGGTAGTCTGCAGCACCGATCCGATCTAAACTGTCTAAGTAACTGGAGAAAGAAAGAAGAAATGTCAGTTAGCTTTTCACAGAATCTCAGCAACTGTCATCTACAGGTAGCAAAAAAGTCTCTTTAGAGATACTAGTAGCTTTTCAACCAAGGAAATCCAAAATCTATTGTTTTTATCTCTTTAAACATCATAGATAAATATCTTAAAAGAGTGTTTTATTGTATTTCAGCACAAAATCTTGCATTTAATTCATTAGCCAGCCACAAATTAGTTGAACAAGTGTTAAATGCACTAAAATCATGTTATATAAATTCAGTAACTTCCATTATTTTCAGGAAAAAAACACATATATTCAATGTACATTAGGCTTATAACAGCTTACACTAAAACTACTTATTTGCTTAGCACAGTTAACACAATTTTTATTGATAATTTTATTGTATTAAAACTGTTTAAAAGTTTTTAGAAATTAAAATACTTTTACTTATCAAGCATGCATTAAAATGTTCAAAAGAGACAGTAAATTCAACTTCTCACTACAAAATGTCTCTATTTCTGAAGGATCATGTGACACTGAAGACTGCTGAAAATTTAGCATTACCATCACATGAATCAATTACATTTTAAAACTTATGTTTTAAAACTTAAAACCGCTTGAATTGTAATATTATTTAACTTTATTACTGTACTTGTGATTAAATAAATGCAGCTTTGCTGAGTACAAGTGACCCATGTCAGATTCTCATTTGTGACTCTGAACCACAAAACCAGTCATATATTATATGATATTGAATTAAATTTAGAGTTTCCAAGATACAACTATTTGAAAATCTGAAATCTGAGTGTGCAAAAAAAAAAAAAAAATATTGAGAAAATCACCTTTAAAACTGTCCAAATGAAGTTCTTAGCAATGCATATTATTAATCATAAATTAAGTTTTGATATATTTATGGCATGAAATTTACAAAATATCTTAATGGAACATGATTTTTACTTAATATCCTACTGATTTTTGGCATAAAAGAAAAATCAATAATTTTGACTCATACAGTGTATTGTTGGCTAGTGCTACAAATATACCCATGCTACTACTTTCGACTGTTTTTGTGGTCCAGGGTCACATTTATGCTCTGACAGAAAAATAACTTTTCATAAAACAGTGTCAAGAAATCCAATGAGAGTCCATCTCACTAAAGACACAATCTTAGGATCAGGAAGTCAATCAGACTATTGGACATAAAGTCAAAATAAAACATGAAACATCTTTCTTGTGCCACTCAACAGCTAACACACACACACACACACACACACACACACACACACACACACACACACACACACACACACACACACACACACACACACACACACACACACACACACATGTTGGGTTTACATGTTTTATGGGGACATTCCATAGGCGTAATGGTTTTTATACTGTACAAACCGTACTTTCTATCGCCCTACACCTACCCTACACCTAAACCTAGCCCTCACAGGAGATTGTGCACACTTTTACTTCCTCAAAAAAACTCATTGTGCATGATTTATAAACCTGTTTCCTCATGGGGACCTAAGAAATGTCCCCACAAGGTCAAAATCTACTGGTATTCCTATCCTTGTGGGGACATTTGGTCCCCACAACGTGATGAATACCAGGTACACACACACACACACACACACACACACACACACACACACACTATCCTCTTCAAAACGCAACAGTGATGCAAGCAGACAGGGACAACGGAGCCTGCTTTTCAACAATGTGTGATGCATATTCTCCAAGGCTGTGGATGTCATTTATCTTCCAGATGAAAGAAACAGTGAAATATGTGTGCTTCCAAATTGGATGCCAGTTGAATTGAAGGTTGAGTACCACGAGACGCCGAAACATCCATCAAAGCCTTTGGCTGGTAATACTGGTAGACAGCAGACACTAATGGATGATAACATCAAAATGCAATTCCAAAAATGTTTTGACACATTTAGAAGGAAATTACTGCAAGTGTTTCTTTCGGAAATGTATTTGGTTCTTAAACAACTATCGTTCTGGATCAGTTCAATCTTGAGTAATTATATCTTGCATGCTTAGCTGTACAAGCTGCTCTATTCCCTTTATTTTTTGTTTCTCTCTCTTTCTATTGTCACTTTCTTTCCTGTCCATCTGTGGATAATAATACCACAGTTGAAGGTTTCCTTGGTTGCTACAGAATTCTTCAGGGAAATGTGAACATTCCACTGTCGCTACTGTCTTCAGCACTCAACTTCACCAAAGTACCTTTAAGGCAGTTCACCTTGTCGCCATCTTGAAAATTCCTCCTAGAGCTACATAGCTGATTTCTATGTACACTAACGTTTGGGCTTAGTAAGACTTGCTTATAGGAAATTGTAATGACATTAATACTTTATTTAGCAAGGGTACAAAAAATAATCAAAAGTGACAGTAAAAGGATTTATAATGTTACAAAAGTTATATATTTTAATTAAATGCTCTTCTATAGTTTCTATTCATCAAAGAATCCTGAAAAATGCAAAAATACTAAGCCACACAACTGTTTTAAAAATGTATAATAATACTGAACGTTGCTTTAGCACTAAATCAGCATATTAGAATGATTTCTGAAGCATCTTAAAAATATTACAATAGAAAACAGTTTTTTTAATGGTTATATATTATATTATGTTACTGTTTTATCGTTTTACAAATAAATGCAGCCTTTGTGAGCATAAGAGACTTTGTTAAATAAAAAAACATACAGTTCCCAAATTTTGAACAGTAGTGTAGTATCTGCTCAAATCTACTTCAATAATCTTGTTTGTCTCGATTATGAGGCAATATTATATTCAAATCTGACAACGTCACCATAAATTTATCTTCTCTAGTTCAAATCAAGCCTAAACATCCCTGTATTCTTCAGGTTGGTCTAGCTAATGTGTGAAATCTTGAGTAAACAAGGAAGTACACTATCAGTCAAAAGTTTTTGAACAGTAAGATTTTTGATGTTTTTTAAACTAAAGAATCTCTTCTGCTCACCAAGCCTGCATTTTTTAATCTAAAGTACAGTGAAAACAGTAAAATTTTGAAATATTTTTTTCTATTTAAAATAACTTTTTTCTATTGGAATATATTTTAAAATGTAATTTATTCCTGTGATTTCAAAACTGAATTTTTTGCATCTTTGCTCCAGTAACATGATCCTTCAGAAATCATTCTAATTTCAAAAAAACATTTATTATTATTATTATGTCAAAAACAGCTGAGTAGAGTTTTTTCAGGTTTCTTTGATGAACAGAAAGTTCAGAAGAAAAGCTTTTATCTGAAAAATAAATCTTTTGTTACATTATAAATGTCTTTATCATCACTTTTGATCAATTTAAAGCATCCTTTCTAAATAAAGTATTAATTTCTGTCATTTCTTTTCCCTTTTTGTTTCAGATAAATGCTGATGTTTGGATCTTTCTATTCATCAAATCCTGAAAAAAAAAACGGTTTTAAATATTAATATCAATAATAATAAAAAATGTTTCTTGAACAGCAAATCTACATATTAGAATGATTTCTGAAGGATCATGTGACACTGAAGACTAAAGTATGATGCTGAAAATGTAGCTTTGATCACAGGAATAAATTACATTTTAAAATATATTCAAATAGAAAGCAGTTATTTTAAATAGTAAAAATATTTTGGATCAAATAATTTCAGGTTTGGTGAGCGGAAGAAAATTCTTTAAAAAAACATGAAAAATATTACTGTTCAAAAACTTTTGACTGGTAGTGTATATGGAAATGACAAATGGCACTGAAAGGCTGGATGCTCTACACAGCCTCCATACTGATTGTTACATTTCATTTCTACATTCAGTTTTCTGTGACTCATCCATTTCCTCCCCCTGTAACTGTCCCTGGCTACACATACGGCCTCCTGACCTCATAACATCCCCACCAACAAATAAGTCCACTTACAACAACATTCAGCCTCACTAAACACTAAATCTAAAATGATTTAGTGATAAACAGCAGTTAAATATCGGATAATGATATGAAATGCCCTGTGCCAAGCATCCACAGATGCAGTGACACAGAGCCAGATTCAGCGACTGATACACAGACTGAAATTGATATAAGGCCCAAAATGGGGGAAGAGAGTAGAAAGAGGACTGAACAAATAAATAAATATGAGAAATAAGACAGGAAATGAGGGCATGGTCTATGACATGTGACGTCCAAAAGTCTCAGACCGCTGGGAAGATCTGAAAACAGAATCTGTTTTAAATCTGGAAACCAATGTAAAGTTTTAGCATTTTGAAAATGTTAAAAGAAATGTTAAGACTAGGTAATTAAATAATAATAGATGGATATATCATCAATAAACTACCATATGTATATGTATCTTGCATATTTTTTTTCTTGTGGTTCACCACACTGACTCTAGGGGGGGCTGTTGCTGTGGCTGTAACTTGCTAAATTGCATTAATGTTTAATAGTGGCGCTTTCAGTTTGCAGGATCGCTTAGTGGCACTTAACTCGAGTCTACCTGACACAGTATGAACTTAAGTACTCAAGCATGAACTGATCTCATAGGACACAATCTCAAATGGGACATCACTTGAACAGCACTAATAAGGGTGACCATGCACTGACATTATTTTTAATCTCTTCTCTTTGATAGTGTTAGTGCTACCTCACACTCCCTCTGAGGCACTTTTCTTTTGTGACCTGTATCTTGTTGGCGGCGCATGTGTTCCTCTCAGCATATTTTGTCTATTAACAAATAGCAGATTTAGGGCAGCTATGTTAACTGAGGATTTCCATAAGCTTTTTCCCCTATCAGGTAACTTACGCTGCGTCAAAACGCTTTGGGAACGCCTCCAGCGTGACCACGCTCTGAATCACGTGTGTAATCAGTCAAATGGAATCGCGAGACATCACGTACGTGATGACGTCACCGACCAGGAAGCTTAAAAGCACGTACGGTGAGAGCAGCGCTAGCTTTCTGCCATTCAGCAAGCGCTCTATGTTTGTCACTCTCCGTTTTTCGTGCCAGTTTGCACAACTTTTGTTTAGAGAGTGATTGTCTGTCTGTGTTATCATGTCTAAAAAGGGTGATAATAAGCGGCAACACCACAGGCCTTGTGTCCCTCCTTGCCCACATTTTATCACGGGTGAGGATACACACGGCTTGTGTGATGTTTGCATGGGAGCGGCACATGCAGCATCAGCTCTCGAGGAGGCTGATTGCTCGCATTGTGAACGCATGCCTTTGCGTGTGCTCCGCTCCCGGAAGGCTCTCTTTGAGGAGGGAGCCTTCACCAGCGTTCCTTGCGGGTCTGGTCCCGCTGACGTGGAGCGGCGATTGCACTCGTGGGGATCGCAAGTGGATCTGACAGAGGGTATGGAGACGGGCGTTATGTCCAGCATAAAGGAGAAGGACAAGGTCTTCCTCATGGACGCCCCGCTTGTGCCTTCGGGTCTGTTCAGCGACGCGGTTGGTTCGGTCGTCAACAGACACCAGGAGGCACGTCGTCAGGCGGCGGCGTTTCTGGATCACAGCAGCCCCAGCCACATACCAGCTCCTCGTACCGGGAGGCCCAAAAGCAGAGCGTTGCCACCCGCACGCCCCCCGTTGGCAGGGATCACAGGTCGCGGTGACGCTCTAAGCCGGGCCCTTCTAAGCCCAAGACTGACCTGAGAGTGGTCTTGCAGGCTAAGAAGGGTCCGGCTAAGAGGCCCTGACTCCTATGGAGGGCCGTTGGGGACAGTCCCCTCTGGGGAAGAGCGGTTAACACCTCATCATACGGTGCCCGTCTCTCCTCAGTGTCCCCAGGGGGTCGTCCTGCCAACCCTGCCACCTACGGTGCTTCAGGGCGCAGCGACCCCAAGCGTATTTCACGACTACCGCCCGATATCGTAGCGGTACTGGGAAGCTCGCAACCTCCACGGAGGTCCCCTCGACAGTTGACAGGGTGCGTTCCTGCCGGTTCGCCGCTTCAGGACCCCATGTCAGCTGTCCCTCTAACACCAGAGGTCAGCCTCGAGAGGCTGATTCCCTTAGTAGACTTTCTGGCAGCGTGGAAACTTCTGCCAAACGTCTCTCAATGGGTCCTGCACACTGTAGAAAGAGGTTACTGCATTCAATTCGGTGCTCCTCCTCCCTGCTTCAGCGGAGTATTTCCCACTATCGTGGGCCCTCAGCAGGCTCTGGTTATGGAACAAGAAGTAGACACTCTTCTGGGGAAGGAGGCCATCGAGGTGGTCCCTCCTCATGAGCAAGAGTCCGGGTTCTACAGCCGGTACTTCATAGTTCCCAAGAAGGATGGGGGCCTCAGGCCCATTTTAGACCTGCCCGTTCTAAATCGCTCAGTCATCCATCTCAGAGAACCACTTATCTGGGTGTTGTGTGGGATTCGTCCACGATGCAGGCACGTCTGTCTCCTGCTCGTGTAGACTCAATCCTCACAGAAGTCGCGAGAGTGAGAGAAGGCCGGTCACTCACTGTAAAGCGGTTCCAGAAACTGCTGGGTCTGATGGCAGCTGCGTCCAACGTAATACCCTTTGGCCTGCTGTACATGAGACCCCTACAGTGGTGGCTCAAAACCAAGGGGTTCTCCCCGAGGGGTTCTCCCTCTGGTCTCCCCTCACCATTGGGAGTCAAGGCTCACTCGACTCGTGGTATGTCTGCCTCTAAAGCCCTTCTTTCGGGCCTTTCTATTCAAGATATCTGCAACGCTGCGGGTTGGTCCACGCCCCTTACTTTCACTAGGTTCTATGGCCTAGATCTTCCAGCCGTTCCTGGCTCCTTCGTCCTCTCACCCTAATACGGCAGGGACATCCTCAGTATGGCGGCGTGGGCATTCTCGCTCCCAAAGCGTTTCGACGCAACTCGAGTTACCTGTAAGGGAACGTCTCAGGTTACGTATATAACCCTAGTTCCCTGAAGGGAACGAGACACTGCGTCTCGAGACCATATTTCCGGGATCCCTGCGGCGCTTGCTGTTTCCAAAAAGCTAGCGCTGCTCTCACCGTATGTGCTTTTAAGCTTCCTGGTCTGTGACGTCATCACGTACGTGACGTCTCGTGATTCCATTGGACTGATTACACACGTGATTCAGAGCGTGGTCACGCTGGAGGCGTTCCCAAAGCGTTTCGACGCAGCGTCTCGTTCCCTTCAGGGAACTAGGGTTACATACGTAACCTGAGACGTTTTTTAGAAAACAACTGTCCGTGCTGGCCTGATAAAACCACTATAAGCGCTGGTAATCTTTCATTACATTTGACTAAAGGCAAATTTCACTGGAGTCATGGTTCAGAGACAGGTATGGAGGCTGGGGATAAAAAAAATAGTCTTAAATTGTTCATGAAGTACAGTATATGCAGTATATGCAAAAACAGAAATATTGTAAATACTTTTTGCTATTTAAAATAACTTACTATTATAAATATCTTAGTACTTGAATATATTTTAAAATGTAATTTATTCCTGTGATCAAAGCTAAATTAAATACTCCAGTCTTCAGTTTCACATGATCCTTCAGAAATCATTCTAATTAATTTACTGTTTAAGAAAAATTATTTATTTATTATTATCAGTATTAAAAACAGTGAAGTACATTTTGGGGGGGATTATTGGATGAATAGAAAGATCGAAAGATCAGCATTTATCTGAAATTAAATGTTTTGTAACATTATACACAATAGCATTCAAAAGCGTGAAGTCAGTATAATTTTTTTTTTACTTTTATGTATCGAGGAAACCTGACAAAAATCTACTCAGCTATTTTTAACATAATAAAAAAATAAATAAAAAATTCAAGCAGCAAATCAGAATATTAGAATGATTTCTGAAGGTTCATGACTGGAGTAATTATGCTAAAAATTCAGCTTTTAAATCACATGAATAAATAATTTTTTTAAATATATTTATATAGAGGACAGTTATTTTAAATAGTACAAATATTTCAAAATTTTACTGTTTTCCTGTACTTTGGATCAAATAAATGCAGGCTTAGTGATCATGACTGGAGTAATAATGCAAAAAATGTAGCTTTTAAATCACAGGAATAAATCACATTTTAAATACATTTTAAAATAAATATAATTGGTGAGCATAATCCTAATTGTTTTAAAAAAGTATTTACACACACATTTATATTTGTATGTGTGTGTGCATCACAAAATAATATTATACATTACAAATGCCTGTTTAGTTGGCCGTAAGTGCAAAGAATATACACATGAAAATGAAAATTCTGTCATTAATTACTCAGCCTCACATCGTTCTAAACCCGTAAGACCTTCGTTCATCTACAGAACACAAATTAAGATATTTTTGATGAAATCTGAGAGCTTTCTGACCTTGCCCAGACATCAACGTAACTGACACATTAAAGGACCAAAGGTAGTAAGGATATCGATAAATAGTCCATGTGACATTAGTGGTTCGACCTTAACTTTATGAAGCTATGAGAATACTTTTTGTGTGCAAAGAAAACAAAAATAACAACTATTTTGGACTATTTTGGACTATTTTAACGTCCTTACTACCTTTCTGGGCCTTGACCTGCAGGGTCAAAAAGCTTTCAGATTTCATTATTTTAAAAATAATTAGTTCACCTAAAAATGAAAATTCTGTCATTAATTACAGGTTTGGAACGACATGAGGGTGAGTAATTAATGACAGAATTTTCATTTTTAGGTGAACTATCCCTTTAAGGAAGAATTGTGTGCTTTTATGTACACGTCTGCGTATGCGCAAGCGCATTTCGGTATTCGCAGTAGGTTTTATAAAGGTTTTTATCTCCTATGCACTCAATGCTCTGATGGTGTTCTGAGGACTAGCTGTATGTGCTATTGTTAATCTTTTATAAATATGACAACACACTATGTGGACTTCACTCCGTCGTTTTAGGCCTAATGGACAGGCGGGCGGGGTTGTGCTGTAGGGTTTCTTCACTTCTCTCTCTCCTTTTAGTATGGGAAACTCGTATCTCTCTACCACTCAGGCTGCTTGCCAGCTCTGCCCTTCCCCCTGCTCCCTCTCTCTCTCTCTCTCTCGTACACCATCTTTCTTTCTTTCTCCCTCCACCCTCCCTCTGTTTCCTGCTGCTGCTTGAGTGCTCTGCCTGGCAACACCTCTCAGCGGCCTGCCTGCTGTCTGCTGCTCCCCATCATGGAGAGAGAGACAGAAAGATGTGCAGGAAAAAGAACTGCAGGGCACTGGGGACATTGTTAACACATTTATTGTGGTAACAAAAAGGCCTGAAATTCTGTGTGCTGCAAGAACGCTACTATGAGCCAATTCTTACGGAATTGTAGTGCACAGTTATAATTAATATGGAAAGTTAGAGAAATAAGGGAGACGTGATCTCTGGAATTACTGTACTGTTGCTTAAAGGGATAGTTCACGAAAGATGAAAATTCTGTATGATTTACTTGCCCTCATGTCATTCCAAACCCGTGGAATACCACACAAAAGATCAGTAAATGATAACAGAATTTAAATTTTTGGTTGAATTATCCCTTTAGGTAATTTAATAGTCTAATCAAATCTAGTATAGTAAATCTATTATACTTTATATAAGTTTTGGTAGCTGTACATATCTATAACAGGGAAAAGAAACTTTATCAGCAGCTTTTGCTGTTGAGAAACTTTCTTGACAATGACAAATAACCTAGCTGCCAGAATACAAGTTATTTTGATTGTGACAGTAATTCAGAAAAGATACACTATCAGACCCACAAAAAATTGAGAACAAGTGAAACTTCCTATATCTTCTGAAGGCAGAGCCACTGGAGGTTCATCTGAAAAATGAAACATTTATCACAGAATGTCATTGTACTGTCCAAGACTTCAATAAGAACAGAGATTTCTTATTTTTGCTCTGGAAACGTCAAGAATCTAGATAGCAACTTTCAGCTCAGGCCATCACAAGCCATCAGAAATCTGACTTGTTTGATAACCAGAAGTGAAACATGCTTCTTGTTAGTTCTGTAATTACTGAAAAATACTGAAGAAATGAAATTAGCAGACCTACAATTGAAAAGAAGAAGTCGAAAAAAGAAAAAAAACAACTGATCAGGAACAAAGCTGAGAGGACAAGAGGAACATAACTGGAGATGACGGGAATGATTGCAGCGTGGAAGAGGAGGAGCTTTTCAAAGGAAGGACAAGAGTGGATAAACTCCTCTGTGGCACCATAAAGTGGGCAGTATCAGAGTAACGTAGTAGAGTGGTGTGTGAGAGAGAAGGAGAGAGGAAGGACAGAAATAGTGGAAAAAGAAAAAGTTTTCCAGAGAGCGAATGACTACGAGGGCCAATCTAATCCTGTTTTAGCATCTCACTCTGGAAAAGACTACTGCGCCTTGGTCAGAAATGTTTTGAAATGCAACCCTGGACCACAAAACCAGTCCTTAGGGTCCATTTTTATTAAACTGAGATGTATACATTTTCTGAAAGCTGAGAAACAAGCTTTCCATTGATGTTTGGTTTGTTAGGATAGGACAATATTTGGCTGAGATACAACTACTTGAAAATCTGGAATCGGCAAAAAAGTCAAAATATTGAGAAAATTAAGTTTTAACAATGCATATTACTAATCAAAAATGAAGTTTTGACATATTTACGGTAGGAAATTTACAAAATATCTTCATGGAACATGATCTACTTAATATCCTAATGATTTGTAGCATAAAAGAAAAACTGATCATTTTCACCCATACAATGTATTTCTGGCTATTGCTACAAATATACCTGTGCTACTTAAGACTGGTTTTGTGGTCCAAGGTCACAAATGTCGCCTGATATTCAAGACAAGTTGCAGTCTAATGGACCCTAAGGGAAAATAAAGACAAGCCTTACAGCCTAAAAACACTGTAAATGTTGGTGTGGATAAACAGCCCAAAGGGAATGATCTTAAATCTCTCCTGAACTGCTTTCTTTAGTCAGTGATTGACGTGAAAGAATAAGTTAGACATACAAGTTGTACCTGTCAAGCTGGCCATGTCTTTAGTGTAAATATACACAAACACACCTACACACACACGCACAAAATAAAAGCAAGAATAAGAAACATAAACACAGGTGTACAGCAGTGTTTCCTGTGCACTGTGAAGCTACTGATTCTAAATCAAAACTACACAAAGAAATATTTTACAACACAGGCTGATGAAAAAAATGTGTCTCTATATACATTTCTGCAACACTGTATTTACGTACTTTACTGCATGTTTTGTGACAGTTTCAAAGTGAAATGTCCATTTATTACATTGGTACAGGGATGTATTGCTGCGTTTTTAGTACGCTGCTTGAGGTACATATTCAGAATTCAAATATCTGGGGAGTGTCGTTAAAGGTTAATGCTCTATTATGTTTGAAATATTTCTACACCAAACCCAACCCTAAACCTACTTAACAGTGTTAACAAATACAAAAGGAATCAAAGTTGTCAAAGTTTTACTGTCTCTAGTGTTCATTTCAACTGGAAACTGCAGTGATTTGTACATATGCACTCTTAAAAATAAAGGTTCTTTAATGGCTTTGATGGCTCCATAAAGAACCTTCAGCATCAGTGGAACCTTTCAAATGTAGAAAAGATTCTTTATAGTCAAAAACGGTTCTTTAGATTTTTAAAATGTTCTTCACATTGGTTCTTTTAAAGGAGAAGTTCACTTCCAGAACAAAAATGTACAGATAATTTACTCTCCCCCTTGTTATCCAAGATGTTCATGTCTTTCTTTCTTCAGTCGTAAAGAAAATATTTTTCTGAGGAAAAAAAATTCAGAAATGTTCTAGATAGTGGACTTCTATGGTGCCCCTGAGTTTAAACTTCTAAAATGCAGTTTAAATGCAGCTTCAAAGGGCTCTAAACGATCCCAGACGAGGAAGAAGGGTCTTATCTAGCGAAACGATCGGTTATTTTTTTTTTTTTTAATTGACAATTTATACACTTTTTAATCTCAAATGCTGTATTCCGGTTCATTCCGTGTTGACGCAGAGCTAGACAAAGATGAGCATTTGAGGTTAAAAAGTATTAAATTGGTTAAATTGTCTTTTTTTTTTAGAAAATAACCTTTGGTTCTTTGGGGAACCAAAAATGGTTCTTCTAAAGGTCATTGCACACTGAGTCCGACATTTTCGTATGCGTTTTTTGGGTTTTTCGTTTTCATATTCGTCATCCTTTCCTATCAAAATGCTTGCTACGGATGTGAAAATGCAGAAAATCTTTTTTTTATGACGGACAAAATTTTCGGAGGCAGTGTCTAAACATGATTGACACAACATGAGGTCGTATTTATTATAAAAATTCGGACTTAGTGTGCGATGACCTTAAGGCATCGCTGCAAAAACATCCTTTGGAACCTTTATTGTTTTTTTTTTTTGCAGAAATGTATATAGAGGCACGTATTTCCAGTGAGCTTATGCTGATTTGTTTGCAGTCTAAATTAAATGCAATGGGATAAAAAAACGGGGCACTGCAAAATAAAACAAAGACTCTAAACAGAAATGACTTGTATATATTGAAATAAAACAATATTATTATTTTAAAATATGTGACCTTGGACCACAAAACCAGTCATAAGGTTAAATTTTACAAAACTGAGATATATATATATATCATATGAAAGCTCAATAAATAAGCTTTCTATTGATGTATAGTTTGTTAGTATAGGACAATATTTGGTCGAGATATGTCTATTTGAAAATCTGGAATCTGAGGGTGAAAATAAATCAAAATACTGAGAAAATCACCTTTAAAGTTGTCCAAATTAAGTTCTTAACAATGCATATTACTAATCAAAAATTACATTTTGATATGTTTACAGTGGGAATTTTACAAAAAATCTTCATGGAACATGATCTTTCCTTAATTTCCTAATGATTTTTGGCATAAAAAAAAAATCAATAATTTTGACCCATACAATGTATTTTTGGCTATTGCTACAAATATACCCCAGCGACTTAAGACTGGTTTTGTGGTCCAGGGTCACATATTAAAATGTAAATAAATATTATTACAATCTAAAATATAATAATATTAGAAGAAAACAGTATTGTTTTAAACAGAATTAATCAGGAAACAATGCTGTGTTGCAGATATTGTGACTAACTGGGTTATCTGAATAAAGACAGTAAGCAGACTGTATGAGCTAACGCATGTTATGAATGGAAAAGGCCTTTTTTATGTAAATGTAAATGTAAATGTGTGTGTTGTGCATTCAAAGCGTCTATTGAAATTAAATTCTTCCTGAAGAATTACGCTTTTCAAATATTAGCAAGGTTACTGAGCATATAAAATACTACAAGTGAACGTGCTAATATATAAAAAAACACTATAAAACAGTAAACGTCAGTCAGCCATATAATCTTAAGTCTCCATACACCTGAACTTGATGAAACACCACTGGCAACTGTTTGTCTTACTGATTACTGAACAAAAGGCAGAACATTTATGCAAAACTTGGTGATGTTTATATGCAAATAACGCAGAAGACATCTCTCCTAGACTTGTGTAGCAAACTCATTTTTGGCAGCCTAAACAGCCTATCCCCTCCCTACATTTGCCTCATAGCAACATAATCTATGTTGTCAATATGTGAGCAAGTAATTTGTCTTCATCTAAACACCACTTTCCACTTCCCAAACTATTACAGTAAACCACAACATCAGAAATATAACGCTGACTGAACTCTTTCCATGTTTTTCCACACATTGCATAGCACATATGCACGCACACAAACTCAAGACCTTTCATCAGCGCATACTGTAATAGCTTCTGTAAATTCACGTCAGTGTGACATTTTGCTGAGCTCAAGTAATACTCTAAAAGCAACCTGCACTGGAAATAAAAATTATACATATTACACTGTAGACGCTACCTAATGTGGCCACGTTCAATATACAGTTCATAAAATATATGCTCCGTGGATAGTTCTCTAAAATGAACTGGACTGCAGTGGGATAGATATAATATACTAATAAAGATTAGTATATTTAGGCAGAATGCTCTTAATGAAGCGTAAAAGCACTAATGGCTCTTCCCAGCAGAGGGCCGTACTCACTATTGGGCGGAGTCATTGAGCTGGTACTCGCGGGCACGGCTGAAGCACTCCTGAATGCCTGAGTCAGACCACAGGCGGATCATGGCGGACAGCAGCTCTGGAGAGTAGGGCTCGGTATCCTCCATACGGCTCACAACATCGCAGACCATCTTAGCATCAGCCTGTTGAAAGCAAACACACAAAGAGAACATCCATCAATGTGATGAAGACACTTCCAAACTGTGCTCCAAATTGTACTATGTTTGCAATTAAAAGTCTGACATTTAAACTCAAACATTTCTTGTCATTTTTTTTACAGACTAAATCATCTGGGGTGTTCTACGAATTTGTTTTAGCTCTATATTCATCAGGGTTGTTGACTATGACTGTTCAACAAAACAACCAGAAGACATTCATTTTGCAATTTCCAGTGACATGAGCAACAGTGACTGCTGGTGATGCGACAAAATCAAGCTAAGTTCAACTTCATGCAAATTGTGGGAACGCCTACTAACAACTGACAGCACTGAGACTCGTGACCTGAAGCAATTTCTACACTGTCAATGCGATTGTGGCTTTACTATGTCAACAGTTGACTCATATGTGCCTTTGATATTCATTCCAAAGAATTTTAGCAGAAACATGTGGGACAAAATTAACTGCCTGGTTGCTTTAATGAGAACTATTAAAAACATTTTTGTCTTGTTTTTCCAGTAAACATGCTTGCTTGCTCACAAAATGGAGGTTTATATTTAAAACACTTATAGGTTTATACAAAAAGGGTTTGCTTCTCCAAAAGAAATTGATGTGATGGGCGCCAAGCTGTAAAAATGACTGCTGAAATGATGACTGAAAGATTCAAGTTCACATCATACTGCTCTTGCTATATAAAAAAAAAAAGAAAAGAAAAACTCTTTGGTCGGTTCACAACAATTAACAATCAACAATTAAATTTGCTGTTCCCCATTTACATACAGTAGCTCCATCTGAAAGAGAAACTTTATACCAGATACTGTTGTTTTTTAAATGTAAGATATAAGCCAAAAGTGCAAGAAAGTGCTGTCAATCCATTTAAAAAAAAAAAAAAAAATTAATCGCACATTTTTCTGAAATTAATTACAATTAATCCCACCTAACATTAAAGTTTTTAAATAAGTACTTTTTTATATTGCAAGAATTTTACATTAAATCTTCAATCTTAAATTAACGTAGAAACAACATAAAGACAAAGATATTTGTTAGATTTTTTTTATGACTGAAGGTGAGTATCACTGATACCAATATTACTGATGTCTCTAGGAATCTGTAATTTTTTCCCTAAGATTTAACTATTGACTATAGCCATTCAACATTACAGAATGATTGACCCTTCGCAGCTTGATTGACATGTGATCTAACCAATCGGAACGCTCAATCCGCCATTTAGTCCGACAAACAAATCAGACAGGAGAGTAGATTAATTTAAGTGGACCTAAACTTGGAAAAATTGTGTGTCTTTCCGTGATTTAAATAAAATACGTTCTGATGTTCATTCATGTTTTTTCATGCTTTAAGTAAATAAGATAAGACGGCATGTCGATTGATCTAATAAGGCAATACAGTGATCTGTCTCGACAAATTAAAGAGTTGGAGAGCGCATCTGAAAAATATCCTGTTTGATGTGCGCTAATATAAATATAGACGTGAGTGTAATATTGCGTTTATAAAACAGTTTGACGGCATGAGTGTGTAAATACATAAGAAACAACAATGGAGTGTCTACTACTTCCTTCCACCACAGATTCAAATCTCAGTTTGACAGTTTAACAGCTGAGCCCAAGCCTCCATTACTAATTCCAAAAGGTCATCTTAGAACTAGCAACGAAGGAACGTTGAGTTGCTTCATTGAAAGCTTATTATATTACAACATTAAAGCTCACTGTATTATGTCAAGAATTATGAGAGAGAGATGGACTGAGTGATCATGATTACCTGCATCTGATACAGCATTTATTCTTCAGATCAATCCCATATTCATAATTAGTTTGAATGTCCGCTGAGGAAAGCGTCAACTTTGTCGTAACGTTAATATCCTTTCATCTGTTAAGGGTGATTTCTGAAGACTTCTGCTCAGTGTGTTTGTTAGCTGCATTTAGCTGATGTTGAAACTAAAAATAACTTTTGCTTATGACTGCATTCATTTTTATAACGTAAAAAGTCTTTACTGCTGACTCGTAAAAACTTGTGTCTCTTGTCGCCATCTAATGGCGGAACAATGTAACTAGAATACTAGAATACCAGATACTAAACACTATTATTAAATACTACTATTATTCATATAAACTTTTTTATATAAAATAATATTTAATAAACAACATCAACAACAGCCATCATAAAAGTTGCTAGGCAATTCAGTCAAAAATACACAGGCAGCGCTCTGATATACAGCATTGAATTTACATAAACATGATGAGATTTTGCCAAAACGATTTTCTCTGGAACAAATAATAGATTAATGAGACCAAAGACTACAAATTATATCTCATGTTTAACCTCTACAGAGACTTTAGAGCCAGCAATAAATTCCAGAAGATCTGGCCGAGGTGAGGCGCTTTCGTGCAGGTTCATGAGTGCAGAACGGCCGCTGACGATCTGGAGCTCTCATGTCCGAAAATGTTGAGGCAAATTTTCAAATAGACACTATCTTTATTAACTAAACTGCATATTTGAACTATAAACAAGAACATCCTTACCTAAAAACCTCTTAAAACTACATTCTGCGTCACAAAAACATAATATTTATAAAATTATACTGGATTTGGGCGTCCGCCATGTAAGAAATACCGCAAGTGGAGTGATACGATTACAAACTGTGAAACAGCTGTTGGAGTTCTGATATTACTCTAATATTGCACTCCTATCAGCCAATCAGATTCGAGGACCAGAAAAAAACTGTTGTATAAATATATACACATCCAAATGTGTACAAACAACATCCTGACTTCCTGTTTCTTGTTCACTCTTCCCTCCCTCTTACTTCCTCCGTCCTGCTCTCCTCCTCTTATGACATCACTCCCTTTAACAAACATGTTTAAAAAGCTTGACAGCAATAATGACTTCTGAAAAGAGCGTTTAGTTTCTTTTTAAAGAGATCACAATTGAGCCTACTACACGAAGGGGCTGGGGTTCCGCCGGCCCGCAAATCCACAACAGAGATGCGTCTACACAAGCCAAAAGAGGAGAGCGTGAGAAATGGACTGGATGAGTGGAGTGAAAAGAAAAGCCCCATGTTAAATAGAGAGTGGAAGAGAAGATGGGGTCAGTTCAAGAAGGCTGGTCTTGCACCCTCTCCATTATCTGCTGTGAGAAAGAGTAAAGTGTTCACACACTAAAAGGAGCGAGATGTGGGGGCCTGGGAATTAAAAAGAGAGGGAAAAAAGCATGGATGTCGCTAATTAATCCATAATTAATGCTATTTAGTGAAGTTTTTCTACTGTGAAGATGCAGATCCATTCCTCTCCACTGAGAAAAATGGATGCATCTTCCGTATTACTTGTCAATAGGGACAGATATTGCTGCCATCTCCATGGTGATGCAGCGGGGGCAGCATCAGCAGCAGGAGGCCGTATGATTGGCTGAGGGAGCCTCCCTTTCCTTCTCCCCCAGTGAGCATGACCTTTGAGAGCAAGTCCTCTGAACTCAGCATGACTAAACCTTCTGGAGTCCTTATAACAAACACACACGCACACACACACACACACACACACACACACACACACACACACACACACACATCATACTATAACTGCATTTAATCCTAATAGATGCTTCTTCTTACAAATTTAAAATTAATTTAGTAATAATATTAGTGAAACAAAATGTTCTACGTATATATATATATATATATATATATATATATATATATATATATATATATATATATGTAGTCTAACTGCAGGTTAGATCTTCACAACACAACATGAACCAGAGGATTACCTCAACATACCCTTCCGGGGAATTATGGGACATCAAACTGCTGTCCACAGTCTCTTTGAGCCTTTATAGTGGCACATGTCTCAATCCCTGAGCTGGAGGTTTGCAACATTTTTGTAATGCATTTGTCTTTTGATTAAAATAACAGCAAGAATAAAGCTGACAGTTGCTGACAGATTCAGCAGACACGCACCTGTTTTCTTTTCTCTCTGTGCATTTCTTGCAGGTGGGTCTGTCTCTAATGTCACAACACCGGTCACGCCTTTCATTCTTCATGTGCTTTTTCTACCTGCGTTTTAGGTGGGGTTTTTTTTGGTGGAGAGGGTGGGCGGTTAAGGCACTGAGGGAGCATGTGATTCCTGAGTGATTGCCTATTGAATTTAGATCAGTCTCATAGAGACACATAATAGCTATTCATTGTGGCCTTTGCACAGACTAAAGAGAATGGACCAATCTTCATCAGCATTCATTTATTAGAGGAAACAGCGCGAGGAGAGATCTCAACACGCTGGAGATTTGAATCGCAGATCAGTCAGTAGCCGCAGCGTGACGGATAGTATTCTTACAGACACCCTGACGCTGCACCTGGTATTATTACAAGAGTGACGTCAGAGCGCACTGTGAACCTATCATAACTGTTCCACACGAATATACAACAGAACTGTCATTCGAGAGTAAATGCTGGATTCCTCAGAATATCATTAGGTTTTTGTATCGCTTGTGTTGATTGCTAAGGGCGTTGCTGGTTGACACAACATGATTGTGTCTGTGTCTGGTATGAATCTCATCAAGCAGTCACAATTTAAACAATGTATTTTATTTGTGACCTTGCAGTTGAGGTCAAAAGTTTGCATACACCTTGCAGAATTATTTTAGCAAAATAGGAGGGATTATTTTTATTTAGTACTGACCTGAATAAGCTATTTCACATAAAGACATTAATAAATAGTCCAAAAGAGAAAATACTAGTTGAAATAATAAAAATGACCCTGTTCAAAAGTTTACATACGCTTGATTCTTAATACTGTGTTGTTACTTGAATGATCCACAGCTGTTTTTTTTTCTCAGTTAGTGATAGTTGTTCATGAGTCCTTTGTTTGTCCTGAACAGTTAAACTTCGTCAAAAAAATCCTGAAGGTCCCACAAATTCTTAGGTTTTTCAGCATGTTTGTGTTTTTGAACCCTTTCCAACAATGACTGTATGATTTTGAGATGTATCTTTTCAAACTGAGGACAACTGAGGGACTCATATGCAACTATTACAGAAGGTTTAAATGCTCACTGATGATTCAGAAGTAAACACAATGCATTAAGAGCCAGGGGGTGATGACTTTTGGAATTTAAAGATTAGGGTACATTTGAAAAAAGTACTAAATGAAAAAAATATGACATTTAGGCAAAAATTTACACATCTTCATTCTGTTCAAAAGTTTACACCCCTGACTCTTAATGCATAGTTTTTCCTTCTGGATCAGTGAGCATTTAAACCTTCTGTAATAATTGCATATGAGTCCCTCAGTTGTCCCTCAGTGTGAAAAGATGGATCTCTAATTGATAGTTATTGTTGGAAAGGGTCAAATACACAAAAATGCTGAAAAAACAAAAAATTTGTGGGACCTGAAGGATTTTTCTGAAAACAGTGGACAGTTTAACTGTTCAGGACAAACAAGGGACTCATGAACAACTATCACTAAACAAAAAAAAAACACCTGTGGGTCATTCAGGTAACAACACTTTATTAAGAATCGAGCGTATGTAAACTTTTGAACAACTATTATTTTCTCTTGTGGACTATATGTAAATGTCTTATGTGAAATACTAGATGAAATACTAGTCAGTACTAAATAAAAAGTAGCATGCATTTAGTATGAACCCTCTTATTTTGCTAAAATAATTAACATTTTGCAGATTCTGCCATGTGTATGTAAACTTTTGACCTCAACTGTATGCTCAATATTTAACTTTTCACTATATTTTGTATCATCAGTCACCAAAGCTAGGTAAATATTGGTCACAGACACAGAGATTTACTTTAAATTTCACCAAGCTGATTACTCACTAAAAAAATTGCTATGGATCATGTTTTCGGACATTTTAAGTCTTATTTTGACGTGACAAAGTGGTTATATCTAAGTGTGTGAGTTGTTTACTTTGTTTTTAAAATTAGTCTTCTTATAATGCCATTATATTGTTCATTCAGATTTGTGAAACACAAGAGCCAGGATTTATTGCATGGACCAATTACAGCCGAAAATAACCAGTCATATGCAATGATATTGTGTGACTTTTCCCCATTCATTCTCAGTTACCCCCCACCAAACTTACCGCATGCTTTAAGGGGGTCTGTTAAAACTCAATGTGCTCACTAGAGGCAAAGCCCTAATACAGACCTTTCTTGTTCTGTGTGAAGTACGGTGAAGGTCAACTGTAATGTGGCATAATCAATCTAGTCATCTAGTGTTAAATCAGGTGGCTTCTAATCTAGCAATGAACTGAAGAGTAACATACAGTTCCTCATGAGCCCCAAGGGCTGTGGTCTAATAATCTATCACTGACGGTGGCAACTTTTCTTTTCAAACTAGCACAGAGGAAAAGAGATGCTCCGCTTTGCTGAAGATGTATAGACCCTGCTCAAGTACTTCATCAAAGGCCATGACACATCTCCCTAGACATTGATTTAAACTACAAATCATCTTTTCAAGGTTACAACCACCGGCATGTAGTGGACTTCTGAAGTAAGAAAGCTGAAAGGTCTAGAAAATCAGATTTTTTGTGTATTTCAATATGGACGTGACCGAAAGAGGTGCTGTGAGTGGGTGGATTGCCTCAACTCAACTCAATAATCAGTTTATTTTTCTATAATTTTTTGAATCTGTAAAACTTCACATTCATACCACAGTTTATCCATGAGAACTCGCTATTAGACCGTGTTCATTTAGAAACATTTTTGTATTATATACTATTTGATATGTTATTATCTGAGCATTAACAAAAGTAAATTACGAATTTATCTCAATGACTTTCCGAGGCGTCTTGTAAGAGGGAGATGTTATTGGCTTTACTTCCTTTAATAACCGTTGCTGATGTTAATAGCACAGAAGTGTAAAAGCCAGAGAAGTCAAGTACTGGCCACGCACACACATTCAGTACCATTATGGATGTGCTTTAATTAAAAAACAGGATGCCAAGATATACATCAATGACACCTCTAATTCATCTCTAAATGATGCTGAAAAAACTCACAAAAGATTGCCACGTTCATACACTCCATTGATTTATCTTGGTACTTCCAGACTGCAAACAGTGCTGTTTCCCAAGGTAAAATATATAAAAAGAACAGCGCCGCCCTAGAGGATGCCTGGGGAACCTTACAACATGAGAAAACACTACTATTGTATGTACAACATATAACTAGCCTTTAGTTTCCTAAAGCATCCTTATAACCTTCAGGTAGTGTATAGTATGGCGCCAGCAACCCCAAAGTTATGGGTTTGATTCCCAGGGATAAGTAATTTGCTTTGCTTAAGCGAGTCTGCCAAATGCATAAATACATTTAAAACAGAACAAAAAGGTCATACGGCCTGTATTTAGAACAGAGCTCAAAAAGGAAGGCAGAAATTACAGAGGCAAACCCACTATTTCATCAAGTGGTTAAAGATCTACGTCTCCATGGCAGAGAGGGAAAGCCCATGACAGAAATTTGATGATGCAGATGACTGACGCTGTATGTTCCACAGAATGGCACGCTATGCAGTGATGACCGTTCATCTCCTGCCTTTATTATCTCAAGACAGTGAGATTATCATATTATCATCAAGATAGACAGACACACCATCATCATTAAGCAGCTGTTGGGTTCGTCTGGTTCACACACAAAAAAGGAAAGACACATCAGGAGAGATTGTCGTACGGCTCTGTGGCACGGGAAGAGGGCTGTGTTTGTCACATGGGTCAGGTCTTGCTGAGGCCTGCACTGACTAATACTATAGGTGACTGAATACGACACCAGAAGGATGACAAACCACTGACTAATAAAGATGAGATTATTTGATCTGATACATAAGAGGAACACTGTTACAAACAAGCATCTTACCGCACATCTACAAATGTCAGTTGTAGTTAAACATATTTTTAATCTGTCAACCTTGTGAAAAAGAAATACACTGCATCTTAACTCTAAAAAGAGTATACAGTCAAACCAAAAATTATTTAAACACCAGATATAATTTTACTAGTGGGTGCAGGACACTATAGTTCATTTATGAAGTGAGGATATCAAAATAAAGTAAACCGTGACATATTACACCCACAAATTCTTAATTTTAAGAATTAAAACTGATAAAAATTTGGGACCAAAAATATGATTTGACACTTTGACCTGAAAATCTAAAATCAATGTAACATAGCTTTCTATCCAAGTTATATGACATTATCAAGATGAATTTGTTCAGACACAGATTAACTTTTGAGTTCTTGTCATATTTTATAACCATTTTCTAAACTATAGTGAATAAACTGTGGTAATGTAAGAAATTTTGAAGGTGTCTGAATACATTTTGGTTTGACTGTAAGTCATTTGTGATTATCAAGACAAATTTGTTCTGACAGTTTAACTGAGTTCTTGTCATATTTTATTACCATTTTCTAAACTATAGTGAATGAATAATACATTTTGGTTTTTCTTTATGTAAATAATATACTTCTAAGAACATAAGAAATTTGGTAAAATTGTACTCTCTAATGCACTGACAAGAATTTATGGTAAACTAAACTATACTTTAATGTAATTTATATTAAAACTAGTATTATGGTCATTTTAAATCTTCTTCTTTCAGACAAATACAATTGGAGTTATATTTAAAAAATGTCCTGGCTCTTCCAAGCTTTATAATGGCAGTGAATGGCTGTTATTCAATAGTCCAATAAAGTGCATCCATCCATCATAAAAACTGATCCACACAGCTCCAGGGGGTTAATAAAGGCCTTCTGAAGCAAATCAATGCATTTGTGTGAGAAAAATATCCATATTTAAAACTTAATAAACCATAATCTCTATTTCCGCTAACATGCGTTCCAAGAGAGTGGTGTTCCAGCGGATGGCGCAGAATGTAGACGTAGCGTAAGCTCCGGTGAGAAGTAAAGAACGCAGAAACAACAAACGAGCAAAACGAAACACCAGTCGCAAATCAGAAGTACAAAATGAGGATTTGTAAATAAAAATGTTGGAGGATTTCGATACAAGCTAAGAGGAGACTGGTTTTCTAATGCTAAACTTGGTTATCGCAAGACTAGCATATTCTCACAGGAGCTTACGCTACGCCTATGTTCTACGTCATCTGCTGGAACGCCACTTTCTCGTGAACGTGAGTATGACAGCGAAAGCTAGAGATTATACCCGGCGGCTTCATAGCTGCATCCATGTTAGCACGTCTCGTCTGATGTGGTAATTTCACAGTAGGCATACACACAGGTTCGAAGACTCGTTCTCGCCCCCTACAGTGCAATTCGGCTAGGTATACATCCGCGCTAAAATATCAAGGTGAAAGTCATCATAGCTTGCGTAGTATAGACCCAGCTCCCAACCCAACTTTGAGAATAGATTAAGGGCGATATTTTTTTTATCGCCCGATAAGAGTCCCACGTTAACGCAGCACGTTAACGGCCCACCACTAATATAAAGTTATATAAAGTTTTAAATATGGATATTTTTCTTGCACAAACACATTGATTCGCTTCAGAAGACCTTTATTAACCCCCCAGAGCTGTGTGGAGCACCTTTTATGATGGATGGATTTACTTTATTGGACTTCTATTGGACTACTGAATAGTTTGGACGAGGACCAGGACATTTTTAAATATAACTCCAATTGTATTCATGTGAAAAAAGAAAGTCATATACACCTAGAATGGCTTGAGGGAGAGTGAATAATGGGGTAATATTCATTTTTGGGTGAACTATCACTTTAATTGTGCTGCAGTTTGTTCATCAACACATCAATGCACAACAATAAATTATTAAAACATGATTATTTAAAATGTAAGTATGTAATATTTGACTAAGTATTTGTGCTGTGCATTTTTTTTTTCGCTTATTAGGGTACCAAGCCACTAGTTTAGCAACATGCTAACATCAAACTCTACTGAAATCAACTGCTAGTTGCTTTGTGTGTCACTATTTACAGAGTCGCTGATTTATAGGCTCCATGACATGTCGCTGCCTATGTAGGCGGCATGCAGCTCACTAGGTTTTGGAATACAGCTCTAGATTATATGCATACTACATTGCACAAATGATATAGTGTGAATTATGTAATACGCTCGCCTTGAACATGATGTGTGTGGGGGAACTTGGATCAAAAATCTTGCTAATTAAACTGCAAGGATATTTCCCACAATTCCAGAGCAGCCTTGTCAACACAAAAAAATGGTATCTCGACATAAACGGCCTCCTTTTGATGCTCATCTGCATTACAATGACTCAGCTGATGAAGAGCGCCACTATGGAAGACGTTTCATTAGGCTAAATACAATTTGTGCAAAGCAAGGCCAAGAGAAAATAGGCTAGTCTTCGTTTGGTCATGCTCAGCACTTAAGATAATAGCCACAAGGATGAAACAGCAAAAGAAAAATCATCTTTATTTTCATCCCCTGCCCCCTTCTACTGTATATCAGTTCACTAGTCTTAACATCTCTTTCTCTTCACAGTTATGTCACAATAATAAGTTAGCAGTCTTGGCTTCTGTTGGCATGAAGCAGAATTGAGGCAACACACAACTCGACTCAATCTGCTTTCGACTCCATCCCGTGATTATCATCTCTCCCTTTCGTTTCATAGATCCCCTCCCTTTTGCTCCACTCCTCCGCATCATGTGACAGTCATCTCCAGTTACTATGGTTACCGGGCCTTTCTTGGGGAATGTGATTGCAGATTTGGTGTTCTCTCTTTCGTTTTCTCTGTATCTCAACCTCCCCTCCCACTTTCTCACTCTATCTCCTCCCAGCTCTCTCTCTCTCTCTCTCTCTCTCTCTCTCTCTCATCTCCATCTCTCTTTATTTTCCTCCCATGGCAGCTGTTGAATTATTGATTTGATGAAATATTTAGCTGTTATTCTGCTCTCCTGCTGAAGGCTCCAGTTGTGGCCCAATCGCAGGAGGTCCTGAAAGCCCAGAGTGGAGACCACACCTCTGTCGATCTATTAACCAACTCGGACGGCCGTCTTCGAGGAGACCACTCCCACCTGGCGCTGTAAACCAATCGAAAGCTTTCTCTATTACATCAACTGCATCAACATCTTTCACATCAGTCATTCTCATAACATGCCATGTAGTTACTGAAGACGGAAATCAATGCTTCTTGAGCAATAAGGCCATTTTAAGATCAATTTCCTCTTTTCTTTCATTAAGTGGCATCTACAAACCTCTAATCCATCTCTGCAACCGGCTAATGTCTGTCTGCTGAGAAAGAAAGGCTATTGGACTTTTCAGTGCCATGTCGATAATAGAACTGAAAAAAAAAATGTAGCATCTGTAGCACGGAATACTGCTACCAAATGTAGTCACAAAAATAATTGTAATTTTATTATTAATAATAATTAGGATTTATTGTATATATATATATTTGCAGTACTGAAAATGATATAGAGACTTAAATTTTTGTACCACAGCACCCTAAAGTAAAGCGACATTACAACCATGTCAGCCTGACCTGGTTGTGTTCTCCTGGAGAATAAAGCAGAGCCAAAAAGCATTTTGAAGGAAGGTGTGCGGTTCCATTACTGAGGCATTACCATCAAAATGTCTCAGTTTTTTTCACTGTCTTTTTCTCTTTCCCCTCTGCGTCACCAGGTTTCTTCAGTGACTCAGAGAAAGAGAGAAAGTGACAGACAAAAAAAAATCTGGGTCAGATTGCCCCTCCCTCTGATCTATGACCTGCCCTTACTAAACTCTTCCTGAAGTGGAGCACACCAACGCACTCATCCCACACTGGGAAATTCTCTGCTGGGATTTATGGAGGAATAATTACATTCACATTAATAATTACATTCTAAACCCAGCCCCCACCTACCATCAGAAGCACTTATTTGATTAATGTCAGGTTTGAGAAAAATGGATTAGTTATGACATGAAAAAAAAGTCTGGTTAAAGGAATAGTTCATCTACTCAGTTGTTATAATCTTACCCTTATGTTGTAATGTTTTCAAAAATGTGTATATTTTAGTTTAAAAAACCAAACGACCAAAGAGTCTCATAAAGTGCTTTGGACAGAACTACAGTTAATAGTGATGTATGTTAAGTGCAATTCATAGGACTCATGTGCTGTACTCAAGTGGTGTAATTTAGGCCATCTTCCTCTCTGGTGACCTTGAGAAATGCTGTCATGAATAAGACCGAATGATTTGTTCATCAATCCAAGAGTTCCACTCTTAGATTCAGTAACCAGTTTACAACGGTTCTTAAGGTATTAAACTGAAACATTCATTTAGGAATCGTACTAAATGATTCGTTCACGAATCAGGCTGAACTTGTTCAAAAAACCACCCTTAGGCTCAATATTCAGGCTTCAGTTTAATTCTTTAGGTATTAAACTGAAACATTCATTTAGGAATCATACTAAATTATTCATTCACGAAACAGACAAAATGATTTGTTTACGTATCAGAGTTCCACTCTTAGACTTAGTAATCACGTTACAACGGTTCTCAAGGTATTAAACTGAAATATTCATTTAGGAATCATAATGAATGATTCGTTCACAAATCAGACTGAATTTGTTCACGAATCAGAGTTCCAATCTTAGACTCAATAATCAGGTTACAATGGTTCTTAACTGAATGACTCAAGAATCTGAATGAATCAGCAATCGTATTAAAAGATTTGTTCACGAATCAGAGTTCTACTCTCAGACTCAATAATCAGGTTACAATGGTTCTTAACTGAATGACTCAAGAATCTGAATGACTCAGGAATCGTATTAAAAGATTTGTTCATGAATCAGAGTTCCACCATCAGACTCAATAATCAGGTTACAATGGTTATTAAGGTATTAAACTGAAATATTCATTTAGGAATCTTACTGAATGATTTGTTCACGAATCAGACTGAACGATTTGTTCACAAATCAAAGTTCCACTCTTAAACTCAATAATAATGGTTACAACGGTTCTTAATTTAATAACCTAAAACATTCATTTAGGAATCGTACTGAATCATTTCATAGTGAAACTCTGATTCATAAAAAATCGTTTAGTCTGATTCGTGGACGAATAATTTGCTACAATTCCTAAATGGATAGTTTAGCTTAAGAACTCTTGTAACCTAATTATTGAGTCTAAGAGTGGTTCTTAAGGTATTAAACTGAAACATTCATTTAGGAATCATACTGAATGATTCGTTCACAAATCAGACTGAATGATTTGTTCACAAATTAGAGATCCACTCAGACTCAATGATCATGTAACAATGGTTCTTGATGAATCAGACTGAACATTCGTTTAGGTGTTGTACTGGCTGATTCATTCATGAATCACACTGAACAACTGGTACAAAAATAAGAGTTCCACTCACAGACTGAATGATCAGGTCACATGAGTTCCGAACAGCTTACTAGAGAAGGGGGAAGTAAGAATAATGCCTTGTATTTTCGTCAGGGTCTCATAGTATGGCGAACCACTGTATTAACACAAAGATTTGGCATTTTTGCCTTTATTATGATAGGACAGTGTAGAGCAGACAGGAAACAAAGTGGGAGAAAGAGAGGGGCGGGATCTGGAAAAATCCACAAGCCTGGATTTGTAGTCAGGATTTGTTTAACGTCATTATATACAGAAAACAGCTACATAAAGTTTCTTTTTCAATAGATGACAGTGACATTGGATCATTTTTGGTTGAACTATCCTTTTAACTTGCTTATGTTTTCTTTTTCTCCTGCTGATTTTCACACTCTTTCTCTTCCAAAGGGATACTGACAAAGACAGGATGGAACTGTATTTTTTTGCACCCTCTCTTTTTCTCTCTCTCTCCACAGGCCTGCAGGTTTGTGTGGAGTCTGCTGAGGCCTGGCATTTATTAAAGTGTGCTGTTCTCTCCTCTCTGCTGCATACCTGATCTGCCACCACTGCAGGCCTCTTTCAACTATATTTATTTTTAGCTGCAGGCCACAAAATGTTATCATGCTACAAATACCACACTTTTAGCACTCTCTGGACCACAACTACCTTCCTTTGCACTATGACCCCCATCAGTGCCACGATCAACACACCGTCACCCTAGATCAGCACGCTGCTTAACACACTGTCCTCCCCATCAGCAACCTGATTAACACAGTGTCAGCCCCCACTGGCACTGCTCTATTTTATTTTTTTTGAAGGCTTTCACAGCCATATGCATGTGGTGGTGGGATTTTGAGAAAAGAGGTAAAAACTGAAGTTGATCTATTTAATGAGATGTTGTACCCAGACCTGATTTGACTGGTATACATACATACATAGATATCAGTGGTGTGCGGTGGTGTTTTAAAATGAGGAGGCAAATGATGCATTAAGAGGGGGTGAAAACTTTTGGAATTTGAAGATCAGCGTAAATTTAACTTGTTTTGTCTTCTGGGAAACATGTAAGTATCTTCTGTAGCTTTTGAAGGGCAGTACTAAATGAAAAAATATATAATAAGGCAAAATAAGAAAAATGTACACATCTTCATTCTGTTCAAAAGTTTACACCCCTGGCTCTTAATGCACCATTTTTTCCTT
The DNA here is from genome assembly GCF_049309525.1 of Garra rufa. Lineage (NCBI taxonomy): Eukaryota > Metazoa > Chordata > Actinopteri > Cypriniformes > Cyprinidae > Garra > Garra rufa. The sequence goes on from NC_133371.1 coordinate 28,564,702, forward strand.
CTGAAGCATCAGTGAGAGATTGAACCTTCAGTAATAGTTGCATATGAGTCCCTCAGTTGTCCTCAGTGTGAAAAGATAGATTTCAAAATCATGCAGTCATTGTTAGAAAGGGTTCAAATACCAAAAAATGCTGGAAATTTGTGGGACCTGAAAGATTTTTCTGAAGAACAGCGGGCAGTTTAACTGCTTAGGACAAACAAGGGATTCTTGAACAACTATCACTAAACAAAAAATATATATACAGCTGTGGATCATTCAGATAAAAAACACAGTATTTAATAACACAGTATATAAGCAGAAGTTCACTTCCAAAACAAAAATTTACAGATTATTTACTCACCCCCTGGTCATCCAAGATGTTCATGTCTTTCTTTCTTCAGTCATAAAGAAATTATGTTTTTTGAGGAAAACATTTTAGGATTTCTGTCCATATAGTGGACTTCTATGGTGCCCCCGAGATTTAACTTCCAAAATGCAGTTTAAATGCAGCTTCAAAGGGCTCTAAACGATCCCAGCCAAGGAAGAAGGGTCTTATCTAGCGAAACAATCTGTTATTTTCTAAAAAATTGACAAGTTATTGAATGGAATACACAGAGTTGACACAGAGCTAGACAAGATGAGCATTTGAGGTTTAAAAAAAGTATATAAATTGTCATTTTTTTGAAAAATACTTGTTTCACTAGATAAGACCCTTCTTCCTTGCTGGGATCGTTTAGAGACCTTTGAAGCTGCATTTAAACTGCATTTTGGAAGCTAAATCTCGGGGGCACCATAAAAGTCCACTATATGGACAGAAATCCTAAAAGGTTTTCCTCAAAAAACATTTTTTCTTCACGACTGAAGAAAGAAAGACATGAACATCTTGGACGACAAGGGGGTGAGTAAATTATCTGTACATTTTTGTTCTCCTTTAAGAATCAAGTGTATGTAAACTAATGATCCCTCTTATTTTGGCAAAATAATTAACATTTTGCAGATTCTGCAAGGTGCATGTAAACTTTTGGCTTCATATATGTCTGGCCACAACATCTCATTATATGGACTGAGTTCAGGTGCTTCAATTTACTCCCAGTGTAGAACTTTGACTCCTAAGGAGTCTCAGTTGCCAGAATGTACAGTAGCAAGCAAGCAAGATGCTGAAATCATCTGAAACAGAGTCTGCGAATAACAACAGAATAAGACATCAGGGTACGGTCCAAGGTCCAGACTGTAGTCAGAGATGTACTGTCTTAGTAATTAGTCTGGGCTCAAGGTGCTCGCACAGGAAGAAAAGTAAAGAAGAGACTGACTTAAGCTGAAGTGAGGCTGACAAATACACAAAACATATCGCCACCCTAAAGAATCCCTGGGGGCCGGCATGAGGCAAGGGAACGGTGCCACTGTGTGCCTCATTAGCTACGGCCTCGTTGGGTCATTACAGTGCGTTGTGCTAACTATGGGTGGAATCTCTAGGCTTGTAAAGGGCACTTGGGTGTGTTTTGAGAATTTGGAGGTGTAATACCAATTACACAGATGTACTGAAGGTTTTTAGGCTTTTGCATCAAGTAGTGTTTGGTGTAGCTTTCTAAAGCTGTTTTTTAGGCTTCATAACATGGCGTAGATTGCTATCCCTGAACAAAAACAACATTATTAATCACAAACCTTATTAGTATCATCATAACAAATGTAAAAGAGTGCATAAAAAAGAAAAAGAGGTATAGAGAGCAAGATATAAAAATGAATGGTATAAACAAAGCCCATAAAGGAGGCTAAAATGGCATGGATGCAAACCCAGTCTTCCACTCCAAGTGGCCGATGAGCTACGTCTCTACGGCAACCGGTGGTTTCCTAGCAGCGCAACACAGCTTATGGAAAAATGAATGAAAATCTACCCACTGAGATAGAAGGTCCATGATAGAAAAGATCGGTAGTATAGGAAACAGAAAGACGATATGTTCCTGTCCATATTGAAAGAGACAAACAGCATACATGAGAAATGAAAGAGAAAAAATAAGATCAAATTACTAGGCAATAATAAATCGCATTCACACCCACACGAGTGTGCACAAACACACAATATCACAAGCTGAAGAAGAGCACCTTGTTTGACGAGAGGCCTAAATATAAATGTAGCCTGACTGATTGCATTAGTTTGATAATGATAAGACTAATTAAGATAAGGGTTGTTGAATTAGATTATCGTACTGTCACAGTCTTTCGGATGAGAAAGCACACATTGTGTTGCTACTGTAAGGATGCTAACACTGCTAGCTATAAATAACCGAGCAAAGTGCGGCACTCCATGAAACACTTTCCTGATGAGTATGTGTTAGGCTGACAAAACACAAATATGCACAATTACATAGAGTAACATTAAGGTTTACTAGGTTTATACTCGCATTTATATGGCGTCTACGCAGGCTACGAAGAAAACGAGATCCTTCTGAGTGTGTTTTTCTAAAATGGAGAGACTTTTATCTTGAAGGGCTAGAGTTAGCATTTCTGTTGATCTCGATGGCACTTCCTCAGCCTGCGCAAGCCCCTTCATGGGACTTTCTGATATAAAATCATCTATCATTGCTCAGGTTGTGCTAAGCATTAACAACCATCAGCACATGCTCATACAATTTTTCCCAGATTATCTGGGTTACCAAGGCCATCTCATCAATCTGTTTATTAATCTTTGACATGTGTTCAGCCTGTACAACGTACAGTACACTGCATTCTCATTCACATGCAATAAAAATCTGCAGTTCCCTCCGCAGAGGCTTCAAAATGATTAGAGTGGTTTATTTTTGACGTTTACAGTGTGGTCACTGGCTAATCTGTAAATCATTACACAAAATTACTGCAAATTCAGATTATCTGTGGCCTTGTTGAATGCCATTCAATCTGCATGGTGACTGGATTAAGATATTTAGGATTAAGGCTTTTTTTAAGGTTTTTTACTCGTTCAGCATGACTGTTATTGATTAATCTGTCTGACGTGGTTAAATGGATGATCTTAAATTCCTTTGACTGCATTAGGGATTATTCTCACCTCATTTTATTTACGCTAACATTTTAATGTTTGAGGCTTTTCCATTTGCACTTTTTGTGTCTTATTTTCGATTTCAGTCGATTTTTAAGTGAAAGTTACTACCGCTAGGTAATGTTATGTTGTAAGTATTTTAATATATATTAAATGTATGTAAAAAAATTACAAAATAATGAACTGAATTGTGACCCTGGACCACCAAACCAATCATAAGCGTCATTTTTTTTGTTTGTTTTTTTGTTTCGGGAGCTCGAGAAGCCGCTGCATCGATGTGCACCGCCATTTAACAGCATTTTTTAGTTCTTAGCAATGGATATTACTAATCATAAATTTGATTTTTATATATTTATGGTAAGAAATTTACAAAATATCTTAATGGAACATGACCTTTACTTAATATTCTAATGATTTTTGGCATTAAAGAAAAAAAAAATTATAATTTTGACCCATACAATGTATTTGTGGCTACTGCTACAAATACACCTGTGCTACTTAAGACTGGTTTTGTGGTCCAGGGTCACAATTTAATGAAGCAAAAGCAGACTGAATTGTGTGAATATTCATAAAACTATTCTTATGCGAAAATCAAAACTGACTTGCAAACAATTTCCACAGAAGTTTCTTTTGCTCGTGTTTCTTACCTTAAAATATACATAAACTATAGGGGCTTTCAAACTGTGCAGTTCTAGGAACTCAATTCTAGGAACTAGTAAACATGGTGGTTCCTAGAGAAACAATTTCCCCCTCTGGCCATTTTCCTGGTTACATCTGTACCGGCAGCAGGAACCCTAAAGCGGCCGACAGCAACGTCTTTATTCAAGGCATTTACAAACATCAACAACTGGTGAATGGAGGACGCTGTGATCAGAGCTGTTTTTGTTGTGTGTCTTGGGTTTTGTGATAACGGAGATGGAATGTAATGTTATGACCATACTAATACAAACTCATATGATTTGTGAAAAAACGTATGTATTTTACGAGGTAGAACATTTTTAGGAAAAACCACAACCCTGCCCCTAAACTTAACCGTCACAGAAATCGTACAAAATAATAAATAAATAAAATATGTACGAATTAGTCGCCTCGTAAAATACGTACAAATTGGTCATGAGATAGCATTGCAACATACAATTTACGCAACTGAAAGAGCATGAAAATCAGACTAAAATTCCTATGACAACTTAAAGAGTATTACATATCATTGAGGCTGACTGCGGACAACAGGTAAATGCTGTTATCACTGTTTCCATATTCTTGAAGTAAATATTTTCACATGGCTTTTTAAAAATTCTGGGTAGTCTGTGTTTCACATGCGTTTGGCCAATCAGCGCACACTTGCGTCATTGTTCCTAGTAGCAAGTTCCTATAGCACTTTTTTTGGACCCTACTCTGAAGTAGGAGCTAATTTAGTTCCAAACTCCCCTAACAGAGTTTCTAGAACTAAAACCGTTCCTTGTTCCGGTGAACATGGCAAAAAGTGGGTACTTCCATCAGTAGTTCTAGGAACTATAAAAAAAAACCTTACTATGTATAGTTAAACCAAATTATTCAGACACCAGATATCATTTTTGATATTTTTTTACTAGTGGGTGCAGAAAACTATAGTTCATTTATGTAAGTGAGAATAGCTAAATAAAGTAAACTGTGACATATTATACCCAAAACCTGTTCATACAGTGGACTACAAGTACAATTTAATTTTGGGACCAAAAATTATTGAGACACTTGGACCTGACCATGTTTTGCTTAAGTGTTTTTTATTTAATTACTAATGTGACCTTTTTACACCACAAACTGAACAAAATTAAGCATTGCTTGGTAATTGGTCAACAAAGTATTGATAATTATGTAAATATTGTCATACTTGCAGTTTTTGGTCTAAATTTTTGGTAATCTATTATATACCTTTCTGTCAAAGTTATCTGACATTATCAAGATAAATTTGTTCTGACACAGTTTAACTCTGAGTTCTTGTCATATTTTATTACCATTTTCTAAATTATAGCAGATAAACTGTTGTAATGTGAGAAATGTTGAAGCTGTCTGAATACATTCTGATTTGACTGACTAATTTATCAAAACTACAGTAAAACAGTAACATTGTGAAATATTATTAACATTTAAAATAACCGTTTTATATTTTAATATATTTTAAAATTTAATTTATTACTGAAATGGCAAAGTTGAATTTTTAACAGCCATTACTACAGTTTCCAGCCATTGCAACAGTCTTTACTGTCACTTTAGGTCAATTTAATTGTTCTTGCTGAATAAAAATATGAATGTCTTTAAAAATAAAAATAAAAACTTACTAAACCCAAACTGTTAACTGTGCAAATTTAAATATTTGACCTCTTTTAGTCTTATCTTGCCGAGGGCACCAAGTAAGCCAAGACTGCCCCTGATGATAGATGGATGACATCCCAGATATCACCCTTAGTAAAATTCAAATGCAGAGCAAATGATGCAAGATACAGAGAAAGAAAGAAAGAAAGGAAAACAGATGAACAGATAGATAGACCTTGCAGATACCTGAGAGAGAGAAAGAGAGAGAGAGTGCTGCACCATTGGAAGATAGGCTGCAGGCTCAGCTTGGCTCACTTCTGCTCTCTGTGTGCTAAATGGCTAGAAAGCGGCAGCTCTGCACCAGCCGTCTCACTGACTGGACACTTTCAATGCACATCTCCCCCCTTTATCTTCCATCCTTTTTTCTGTTCTCGCCCCCTCTTCATCCCCTCCCCCTCCAGCCATTACTGGTATTCAGTGCAGCTCTATTGAGCCCGTAGCCCCCTATTTCTCTCTCTCTCTCTCTACTCTCAATGCATACAGCATTGCTGAGGGCCACAGACACACAGAGAGAAATGCATTAACCCAAAGAAACCAACACACAAGAATGCATACATGCAGGGCAAGACATTGAAGCATAAAACTTGAAAGGATACACAGCGGAGATATGTGTTACTCGCACATTAACAAATCAGCCAATGGCTTGTATTGATTTTAAACTGAGCTATTTATTTCATATCCCCTATTTTAAAAAACGAATTCAATATTTATTTGTGCTAGGTTGTTTTCTGGTCCATTCGTTGTAGGTGAATTCAGGTTTTTATATACTTGAAGAGGTATTTGAGTCACAAAATATAGGTAAAACCTCTTTCTCTCTCTCTACACACACACACCACACATACAAAACAACTGATCCTTGAATGCTTATGAATTCTTCACACTTCAAATGGACAATGATGAGGGTCCGCTGTGAATACAAACACACACACACACACACACATGCTGAACACATGCAGAGAGGCTGATTACTCTGTGCATGAGAGCACCCATACAAGACGGCCTACAAGAAAGCCAACACACACACTCAATCTGCAGTGGATCTGTGGGTTCAAAAGCACATGCTAACAGCATTTCAGCAATAATGACGTGTGCGCAGTGAGCCGTGATCCGCTCCGCACATTTCCTCCTGTGCAGAGATGGGGTGGGTTCGGTCTTAATTTTACAGTCAATGCTCACAGATAACATTTGACTAATCTAAAATTTAATTTTCGGATTTAACAATGCAAAAGATTGATAGTTAGCATGGCCCACTTAGCCCCTGCTGGCAGATTTTGTAACTACACCAGTGGTCCTCAACCAGGGGCACTGGGGTCCACTAGGGGTCTGCAAGTTAGCTTAAAATTATTTAAAATGAGATCAAATATGCTAAACAGACATAAGCTACCTGATCTCATGATGAAAACATACCTGTGGGAACGTTTTCGCGAGACACGAAATACATACAAATTAATGTATGTAAATAAATGTCCACTAGAGGCAGTAAAACAGCGAACACTTGTAATCGTTTTCGTACACAGTTACAGTATGATTACAGCTCCATATGTTTTGCTTTCTGGATGTAACAAGCTTGCTCAGTAGTTCAGCCAGCATGGAATTGGACTTAGGATGCTGAATCTTTGGGTACAAATCCCGGGAAAAACATGACTTACGATGAAAGAGCTGAAAACAAGCCAAAGCGGCATGCTAACGATTGCATTTTTGCGTCACATTCGCTTTTGTTCATACTATAGAGCATTCGAGTTATAGCGCTCCTCAACGGACATTTTATGTCAGAACTGCTGTGACGCATACAAAACCAATGTCACATAAAATGTGCCATATGTACGTTCATCTGTTCCTGGGGAAAAAACTGAACACTCTTCTAGCTCTTTGAACACTCTTTGAAAATTTCTGTTGAAAACTGCAGTGATATGTACTTACTGAAAAAATGAAAATCATTTATTCACTTTCATGTTGTTTCCAACTTATATGTCTTTCTCTCAAGATTTTGAGGAATCTTGGTAACCAACAGTTTTGGTTCCCATTCACGTCCTTTGTATGGAAAAAATACAATGAACGTCAATGGGAACCAATATTGTTACAACAAAATATCTTCTTCTTCTGCAGAAGAAAGAAATGCGTAAAGGTTTGGAAGTAAATGCAACTGAATAAATGATGACAGATTTTGCTAAAATTGTGGTTGGACTAAAATAAATACAAATTTCAAGTAGGGCTGCACGATTAATCGTTTGTAAACCGAAATCGCGATTTGAAAGGGTGCGATTTTCAAATCGCAAGAGCTGCGATTATTTCGATTAATTATCAACTGTGGTAACAAGCATATAAATCGTTTTTGACAGGTCGCTTCATGTGCATATTACGTCTTCATGCTTATATTACGTTTGATGCAGAGTTTAACCAATAGGGGGCATTTTAACACTGCATGTAGAGACGTGCACAGGACGCATTTTTCAGTCCTGCATCCGCAGAAACATGTTTATCTCGTTCCGTTCCCGCCTCGACATTCATGTTTTGTCCCGCTCCTGCCCGCAAAAGTCCGCTTAAAAGTAACCTTTATAGTTGTTTTTTCAGTACATCAATTTAATTTACATGAAACAGATCTCGTAAGTTTCACAAAACCCCAGCATAAACGTCCCCGATAAAATATTTGTTATAGCCTATAGGCTAAGCATCAACATTCACAAACCACTGTTATTCTTAACAGAAAAGCAAGCATGAGCAACTGCGTGCATCCATAGCAGAATGCAAGCAGACACAGCTCCTTTAAAGCTGACATCTCAGTTTATATGCGAACTCATCAAGCTCTACAATAAATAGTATGCACAATGAATCTTTCACAATGTCTACACTTCGTGTGTTTTAATTCGTGAGCACGCAATATTCAGCTCTGTGCAAGAACATTTGAGCAGTGAGTGGATTCTAACTTAAAGACCTCGGATGACTGCCTATACCTGTGCTTACTAATCATAGTTGTAAGTTGTATACTAGTTGTTCTTGCTGCTTTTGTGCAATTTTTTAAATATTTTGTTTAGATATTTCTATTTTGCGGGAGTCCCGCATCCCGCACAGCCGCACTCGCCCATCAAGTTATGTCCCGCGGCGCATTCGTTTGCGTCGGGTCCCGCTGTACTCTCTTAGGAGTGCAGGTCTCTACCGCATGTACTGAGCAAATAACGGTAACGCCATTTGGAAAAGATGAGCGGGAGCAGCGGCTCAACTTCCCAGCAAAGTGTATCTTAATGTAGGTTATCATCAGTGTTTTACTTATGTAGAATTGTTTACAGTGTGTTTGGATTCCTAAAAGATTTTAGTTATATTTTGTTATAAAATAATGTTATGTATGTATGTATGTAATCTTTTAGGATTTTATATAATAAAATATATAATATTTTTATTAATTAATTAATTTTGTATAATATTATATATTTTATTTTACAAGATTTTAATAATATTTCATTATATAATTTTAATTGTTAATTTTATTTTATTTAAGATAATGTAGTTATTTTCTTAATTTGTCATGACAACTTTATTTAAAAAAAATGACAACAATATTTAAGAGGTTTTAAATAAACAGTAGAACAGTGTAGCATACTTTGTGATTATGCTTGGTATTTCTTTGGTGCTGTTAAAACCACCATTTCAAACCTGTAGCTCTTTTATGAAATAGTAGTAAATCGCATTTTAAATCGCAAATCGCAATTTTGATCCGAAAAATCGCAATTAGATTTTTTCTCTAAATCGTGCAGCCCTAATTTCAAGTTAACCTGTAAAATATTCAGATAGAAATTGCAATTTCTCAGTAAAAAATAATACAAAAAAACTGCAAAAAAAAAACAGTAATCACAAGGTACAGCTTGAAATTAAATTATATATATAATTATATAAAAATTTATTATATTATATTATTATACGTTTTACCACTCATAAGCTGTATAATAACCTGAAACGAAGTCATGAAAGTCATGAAAAATAATGCAATTTTTAAAGGAATAGTTCATCCCAAATTTTTTATAATTTATTCACCTTCATGTTGTTTCCGACTTGTATGTATTTCTCTCAAGATTTTGAGGCATCTTGTTAACCAACATTTTTGGTTTCCATTGACATCCATTGTATAGACAAAAATAGAATGGAAGTCAATGGGAACCAATACCATTTCTAGAAAAATATCTTTTGTTTTCTGCTGAAGAAAGAAATGCGTATAGGTTCAGAAGTAAATGCAGGTGAATAAATAACAGAATTTTAATTTCCGGGTGGACTATACCTTTAAGTCATTAACATTTCTATGAGAAATAAAATCTTCAAGTTAACCTCTAAAATATTCAGGAGAAATTGGTTTCAGCTTGGAATTAAATTATTATTATATTACGCATTCTTGCAATGCCATCGGCCGATCAGCATTGTGGTGACATAATTTTCTCCAGAGCAAATATTTATGTGACATTTACAAATCAGATTATTGGCTCAAAAAAACTGAATAGGGAAGTGTCCAAGAATAATGCATTTCCCAATTGTCACAAACTGCCACTGAAATGAATGGAAAATGCTAATGGATAGGTATTATAGATGTCTTGTCATACATCGCCGCAAATTAAAAACAATCTTGACTACCTTAATACCGCATCCTGAGGGAAACTATCTTCTTCTGCATTCAGTCAGATCAAGTCGATCTGCCTTCACTCTACGGCAGCTTCCGTGAACTGTGTCTGCTAGTAAATAATTCAGCATATGTGAATAAGTCAGCAGAGCAGCTATAGTGGAGCTCACACAGATGGAGGTGTAGATATAGGTGTTTTTGGAGTATGCGGCATGTTTACAGCGATCTAAACAGTTTGCGGCCTAGAGACTGTCACAAAACAATAGGAGTGAAAACAGTGAAATAGAGAAGACAAGGGAGACGGACTGAGAGTGCATCCGATCAGTCCATTAGGAGCCCAGACACAATGGGGCCTTGCTCTTGTATCATCTCGCAGTATATCCCACCTCTCTCTTTCTCATCCTCTCCCATCTAATCAATAGATGAGCACTTAGAGTTGGGCACAAAGGGAAGCTGGGGCTTCATTATTGGCCTGGCATCACAGCAATACACACCTTCAGGATTTGCATACGCTCTCAAGAACCAAACAGCCGCACGAAGTAAAGAGCTTTCAGAGTCTTCTGAGTGGTCCCATTAGAAGTGTAGGTGTTATGGGGAATTTACTGTGATTGTTGATAGGTGCTAGAGACACAGTGCTAGCGGGAGGAGCTTGAGCTTATCCAGCCAATCACAAGCCTCTCACCTAAGCTCACATTTAAATTGTACTGGTATTCTCTACCTCGGTTCCATATTATATTTCATAATTAGTTCCGAAGGGATCTGTGAGCTTCAACTCCTGTACTCGTTTGCCCTCATTGCTTATTTAGGTAATATGAATGTTATGGTAATTCATGCATTAAGTCCATTAAAAGCTCAAATCCAACTATATTAACATGGACGGGTGTTTTTAATGAGGGGTAACTAAGTATATTCATTCACAATATAACAGAGCAAAAGGTCATAGACAAAAAAAAAAGTCACAAGTCTGATTCAGGTTTCAGACAACAGGTGAAAAAATATGATTTTTTCACACTGAGGACAACTGAGGGACTCATATGCAACTATTAAAGAAGGTTCAAATGCTCACTGATGCTCCAGAAGGAAAAGCGATGCATTAAGAGCCAGGGGGTGTAAACTTTTGAACAGAATGAATGTGTACATTTTTCTTATTTTGGCTAAATATCTTTTTTTTTTTCATTTAGTACTGCCCTTCAGAAGCTACAAAAGATACTAATATGTTTCCCAGAAGACAAAATAAGTTACATTTACCCTGATCGTTAAATTCCAAAAGTTTTCACCCCCTGGCTCTTAATGCATCGTTTCTTCTTCTGGAGCATCAGTGAGTGTTTGAACCTTCTGTAATAGTTGCATATGAGTCCCTCAGTTGTCTCAAAATCATACAGTCGTTGTTGGGGTTCAAATACACAAAAATGCTGAAAAGCCAAAGAATTTGTGTGATCTAAATGATTTTTCTGAAGAACAGTGGGTAGTTTAACTGTTCAGGACAAAAAAGGGCAAAAGATACAATTTATATTTAAAGCAAAAGTAATTTGAATATCAGTCACGTAAAATTACATTAGGCACAATGAAAACACCTGCCACTGCGTTTAAGGCGGGCTGATAAACAAGGAAGCTGATCCCACCTCTCTCTCACACACCTCCTCCCTTCCCTATCTCCATCCCTCGGCAGGGGGACCCATTTTAAACGTAAATAATTCATCCACACACAGATGCAGCTTTTTATTTGGAGTGAATAATTAAAAATGTGGTCTCTGCACTTCAGAGTGGAAGCCCGCTTCTCTAGTGTACCAGAGTAGGAAAAGAACCAATGCTTGTTTTTGTTCCGCTAAACTCGCTAAAGCTAGAAACAGATGCCACACCTTGCAGCTTAAGCATTGTCTTCATGGGTCGATTTGAGGTGGGAAAGTAAAGTGTAAATTCTTCAGCTGAAAAGATTTTCAGTGACTGATTGAGAGAAGAATGCATGTGCTCCACACACACAGCATCTCCCAGCCAGGCTTTGACCTATTCATATTGAGCTTATGCAAATTGAAATGTTTCAGGCTTTATGCTGGGAGCCTCACAAATGCACAAGCACACATTACCTAGGACACACACACACACACACACACACACACACACACACACACACACACACACATGCGCTCATAAACAAGCACACATTTATGACAACATAAATTCAAATATACATGTACAAATATGCAACCCTGTGGAGCAGCAACTCATGATGCACACTGCCTACACTGCTTGGAAAAATGTTACAGAGCCTGTCTCATAACAAATGGATTCCATTAAATGAAGACCTATATTTCCAATTCCAATGGTTTAGCTGCACCTTAATTGTATAAAAGGAAAAGAAAGAAATGAAAAGAAAGTGCTCAGAAACTTTTCACAGATCTCTGGCCAAGCAGCAGTGAATTATCTACTTACCTCAAGGCCTGGGTTTCTTAGAATGAACAATTACTCACTTGGCATTTTCATGTTATTTTCAGAAAGAAAAGTAGCAATCATTAAAAAAAGCTTGTTACAGTTTGACCTTAACTTATTACTTGTTCTGTATCTAGCCAAGCTGTTGTAACATGCTGCTATGCTAACATGTGTAAGTAGGTTTACTGACAGTATCAAATCAATTTCACATTCTTAACATTAAAGCAATCTGTTTTCTTCCTCTTTTTTATTCAGGAAGGTAAATGGTTCAAACTAGATATATTTTTAAAAGAGAAAAAACAACAAAACTAAAGACCTTTCTGGAAAATGTTGCTTAGGTTGGTAGCTAGGTTTTGAAACATAGCTAGTTTCTAGCTCGTCTGAACTGGACAGCCTGGTCACCTTAAAGGGATAGTTTACCCAAAAATGAAAATTACCCTATGATTTATTCACTCTCAAGCCATCCTATATGTATATGACTTTCTTCTTGCAGATGAATACAATCGGTTGTATTATATAAAGCTTAAAAGAGCCAAGACCTTTTCTTGGCTTAAAAGAGCCAAGACCTTCACTTCCTGAACAAAAATCGTAATGTAATTATGATTTTTGAAGAAAACATTTCAGGATTTCTCTCCACATAGTGGACCTCTATGGTGCCTGTGAGTTTGAACATCCAAAATGCAGTTTAAATGCAGCTTCAAAGGGCTCTAAACGATTCCAGCCGAGGAAGAAGGGTCTTATCTATTGGTTATTTTCTTAAAAAAATGACAAGTTAAACATTTATACATTTAAACAATAGACATACCCTAACTGTCTTAAACCGGAATACACAGAGTACACGCAGAGCTAGACAAGACGCATTTGAGGTTAAAAAGTATATAAACTGTAATTCTTTTTAGAAAATAAACGATCGTTTCGCTAGATAAGACACTTATTCATAGAACCATTTGAAGCTGCATTTAAACTGCATTTTAAAGTTCAAACTCACAGGCACTTGTTTGTCTCAGTCAAAATGTCTAAGAAGGGTGAAATTAAGCAACAGCATTACAAGCGGTGTGTGCCTCCTTGCTCTCGTTACATCACAAGTGAGGACACACACAGCTTGTGTGTTGTTTGCATGGGAGTGGAGCATGTGGCATCAGCCCTCGAGGGGGCTGGTTGCCCGCATTGCGAGCGCATGCCTTTGCGTTTGCTCCGCTCCCGGAAGGCTCTCTTCGAGGAGGGAGCCTTCACCAGCGCTCCTCGCGGGTCTGGTCCCGCTTTCGTCGAGGCGGAGCGGCGATTGCACTCATGGGGATCGCAATTGGAGACGGGCGAGTCCCTATCTTCTGCCTCACCAGCCAGATCTGCTGCCCGCTCTCTGGGATCGGAAGCCCGCTCTGCGGTTTCTTCCCCCCGGGGAGAGGGCGCGGCGCTCCTTCTATCCTCCTCTGAGGAGGTGGATGTGGAGGGCGTCGATGAGGATTCACCCCCTCATTCTCCCCAGTATGAGGAGCTGCTGGAGGTGGTCACTCGTGCCGTTGCTACTTTAAATCTGGAGTGGCCGGCCAAGAGACAGGCTGAACCGCAGAAAAGCAAACTGGATGAACGCTTTCTGCGGGTGTCGAGGTCATGGGGAAAACCATACTCTGCGCGCCTCTACAGCCCGTCTGCCGCTCATTACACCAACGTGGCAGGGCTGTCAGAGCATGCGTATAAGGCGATGCTCGGGTGGAACAGATGCTTGCGAGCTATCTGTCCCCTGATGCGGCATCGTCTTTGAAGACTCCGACCTTGCCCTCCAGACCGCTTAAGACCACTTCGGCTCTGTTGGGCAAGGGGTATGCGGCAGCAGGTCAGGCTGGTGCTTGCCTCCACACTATGGGTGTGTTGCAGACTTACCAAGCCGACCTGCTCAAAGAGCTGGACGAAGGCGAGGGGGCTCGGCCTGATGACATCGCCGAGCTTCGCAGAACCGCTGATCTGTCTCTCCGCGCCACCAAGGAGACCGCCCGTGCTATCGGCAGGTCCATGGCAGCAATGGTGGCTGCGGAGAGGCACCTGTGGTTGACACTGTCCAGCATCAAAGAGAAGGACAGGGTCTTCCTCATGGACGCCCTGCTCGTGCCTTCAGGTCTGTTCGGCGACGCTGTTGATGCAGTCATCGACAGACACCAGGAGGCGCGACGTCAAGCGGCGGCGTTTCAGCGGTTCCTCCCTCGCCGTGCTCCAGCTCAGGGGGCTGCTGGCGGCCAGCAGCCCTCACCGCGTACTAGCTCCTCATACAGGGAGGCTCAAAAGCAGAGCGTCGCCTCGCGTGCTCCCCCCAGTAGTAGGGATCGCGGGCCACGTCGACGCTCCAGGCCGAGCTCTTCTAAGCCCAAGACTGACCTGAGGGTGGTCTTGCATGCTAAGAAGAGTTCAGCCAAAAAGCCCTGACCATTATGGAGGGCCGATGGGGACAGTCCGCTCTGGGGAAGAGCAGTTCACACCTCTTCATACGGTGCCCGTCTCTCCTCAGTGTCCCCAGGGGATCGCTTTGCCAACCCTGCCACCCCTGGTGCTTCAGGGCGCAGCGGCTCCCAGCGAGCACATCTCTCAGCTACCGCCCGACATCGTAGCGGTACAGAGAGGCTCACGACCTTCACGAAGGTCCCTCGAGCAGCTAACTGGGTGTTTTCCTGGCGGTCTGCCGCTTCAGGAACCCGAGTTAATTGTTCCTCTAACACCAGAGGTCAGCCTCGAGAGGCTTAGTAGACCCTTAGTAGACTTTCTGGCAGCGTGGAAACTTCTGCCGAATGTCTCTCATTGGGTCCTGCAGACTGTAGAAAAGGGCTACCGTATTCAGTTCGGTGCCCCTCCTACTCGCTTCAGCTGAGTTTTTCCCACACTTGTGGGCCACGAGCAGGCTCTGGTCATGGAACAAGATGTAAACACTCTCCTGAGGAAGGAGGCCATCGAGGTGGTCCCTCTTCACGAGCGAGAGACCGGGTTCTACAGCCGGTACTTCATTGTTCCCAGGAAGTTCCTGAGGTTTGCTTTCAGGGGCGAAGCATACCAATATCGGGTTCTTCCTTTCGGCCTTGCACTCTCACCCCGCACTTTTACGAAGTGTGTGGATGCAGCACTGGCTCCTCTGAGACTCCAGGGCATTCGCATACTCAACTACATCGACGACTGGCTGATTTTGGCCCAGTCCGATCAGATGGCGGTTCAACATCGAGATGTTGTTCTGTCACACATGAAAGTGCTGGGGTTAAGACTAAATGCCAAGAAAAGTGTGCTTTCTCCATTACAGAGGACCACTTATCTAGGCGTGGTGTGGGATTCCTCCACGATGCGGGCACGTTTGTCTCCTGCTCGTGTCGAGTCAATCCTCACAGAAGTCGGGAGAGTAAGAGAAGGCCGGTCACTCACTGTGAAGCGGTTCCAGAAACTGCTGGGTCTGATGGCAGCTGCGTCCAACGTAATTCCTTTTGGCCTGCTGTACATGAGACCCCTACAGTGGTGGCTCAAAACCAAGGGGTTCTCCCCGAGGGGAAACCCGCTTCGCATGATCAAGGTCACGCGGCGGTGCTTTCGTGCCTTAGACATGTGGAGGAAACCTTGGTTTCTGAATCAGGGCCCGGTGTTGGGAGCTCCTTGTCACCGCATCACGCTTGTGACAGATGCATCCCTCACCGGCTGGGGAGCGATTATGAGTGGCCGCTCGGCCCGCAGTCTGTGGAGAGGCCATCATCTCAAGTGGCACATCAACTGCCTGGAGATGTTGGCCGTGTTTCAGGCTCTGAAACACTTTCTCCCGGACCTAAGAGATCACCATGTGTTGGTGTGCACCGACAACACAGTGGTGGTCTCTTACATCAACCACCAAGGAGGTCTGTGTTCGCGCCCCTTGTACAAGCTGGCGCACCAGATACTTGTGTGGTCCCAAGGGAAACTCCTCTGAGAGCAGTTCCACATCCCTGGGCATCTCAACTTGGGAGCAGATGTCCTGTCGAGGCAGGGGCTGAGGCTCGGGGAATGGATGCTTCACCCTGCGGTGGTGAAGCAGATCTGGAAGATTTTTGGCCAGGCTCAGGTGGACCTCTTCGCAACTCAGCAAAATGCGCAATGTCCCCTCTGGTTCTGTCTGAGTCATCCAGCTCCCCTGGGACTGGATGCCATGGTACAGACGTGGCCGAGGCTATGTCTGTACGCCTTCCCCCGCGATCGCTCTGCTCCTGGGAGTTCTGGCGAGAGTGCAAGTGACCTGTAAGGGAACGTCTCAGGTTACGTATGTAACCCTAGTTCCCTGAAGGGAACGAGACGCTGCGTCTCGAGGCCATACTTCTGGCATCCCTGCAGTGCTTGCTACTTTCAGAAGCTGACGCTGTTCTCTCCGCACGTGCTTTTAAGCTTCCTGGTCGGTGACGTCATCACGCCGGTGATGTCCCGCAATTCCACTGGACTGATTGCACACATGATTCAGAGCATGGTCACGCTGGAGGCGTTCCCAAAGCGTTTCGACGCAGCGTTTCGTTCCCTTCAGGGAACTAGGGTTACATACGTAACCTGAGACGTTTTCTGCACCTCAGAACAACTCTGTCCACAGTGAATGAATGCAGTGAACTTGTTTATTGCATGTGCTGTGAGTTCAGCACGGATTTAGGAAAGCAACGGCTTTCAGTTATGCTTTTTTTATGCACTTTTGTATGTTAAGCCTGTTTTCACTAAAGCTAGAGTTGTCTGTCGAAATAAAAGCTCCACTGCTGTTTCTGTCAAAATAAAAGCTTAAAAGTGCAGCATGAATTGCTGACAGCTAGCAGTTTAAATGGGTAACATTACTGCAGTCCAATTTCAAAATATCTCTTTCAAGTGTAGAAATTAGTAAAGAGGTATTGTAATTTCCCTATTGTAGTGTAGAGCAAAAATAATATACCTATGAAATATTCATTTTCATTTATTTTGGAATGCAACTGTTTTACAATATATGGCTATTACGGTCATTGTTATTATTATTAATATTATTATATTCTAATTTGTTTGGCTTTTTTGTGAATGTAAATTAGACTAAGACAGTATATCACAAATAAAAAAGAGGGTTGAGTCCTCTTTAAAATTCAGATACAAGTCAATTCACTGAGTTTTTTCCTGATTTGAGTTTTCTTAGTTGGAACATGGGTTGGAACTCTTATTTTGAACTCTCAAAAAGAGAGTTAGAATTAGATAGATAGAATAGATAGAATAATTTAACTTTAAAATGTACAAAATATTATTATTTTTTTAAATATCCCAACAAATATCGTATTGTGGACTTCATATCGCAATATTATCGAATCATAGGATTTTGATATTGTTACATCTCTATGTAATATCTATTCTCTAAATAGCCTAATGTTTGCATTCTGTGATATAACGTCTGTGCTGTATGGTAAATATGTTGAGGTACAGTACAGTAGGTGTGGGTGTATTGATTGAGAGGGGGATTTTTAAAGGGCAGAGAGGAGAGAGGAATGAAGCCTCTCTTCTGCACCAGCGCCACCTCAGGCTCACAGGCCTCTCATCTCTTAACCTTCAATTAGTGGCCACAGGCAGCGCAAGGCATTGATTAAGCGCTAAATGCCAGTGCGACACACACCGGCATACAAACACATACACACACACTGTACTGGCTCTTCCTCAGTCTCTGCATTATTGAAGAGCAGCCTTGCTAATTACAGCATGGAGGACACACACACAGCGGGAGGGAAACACCTACACACACCTGTGCTGCAGAAACACACACATCTAAATGCGCTGGGATACAAGTGATAAGGAATCAGAGGGTTATGACAAGAATAAATCAAACAACTGACCAGTATTTCCTTCAATCATTACACCTGTGAAATTAGCCATGTCTCCCATATGAAGAGCTATTTATGTAATGCATGGAGTTGCAGTACCTGTGTAAAGTATTACACATTCATCACTTGTGAAGGTCTATGATGGTTACTGTAGGCTGCAGCCTATGTAGGCAGCTTGCTAGGGTTTAGAACAGAGCTTGTGTGTATCAAGAGTCATTTGACTCATCGATGCAGTACAAATAGTAACAGATTTAATGAAATGGGCTTTCATGCTAGCTGTGCTATACTTCACAGGAGCATCTGTAAATCTGAGATGCCTGTAAACCACAGAAAGAGATTTAGAGCTTGCTCTTGGTAGTATCTCACTGTTTACCAAAGCAATAAAGAAACTAACAGAGCCAGAGAGAGAAAGAAACGGAGGGAGAGATAGGGCTGGATGAAGCACTGACTCAGTTTTCTCATTTCTTGTAACAGCAAAAGGCCAAGGACCATTAAACTTTGCTGAATCAACCACACACAGCAGAATGCCTTAAAGGAAAAGCGGGTAATTTCTGGACCGCAAGTATTACAAAAGAAATTGCTAAAATAATGACAGGTTTTTGCAAATAGGTTTCCCTGAACATCATTTGCTGATCCAGTGGTTAAACTAATGTTTTATCTGGTACATTCAGGGTGCTTAATTAGACTGCAATTCTGTTTGTTGCCAGTAGTGCTGCAGAAATTAAACATTGCAACATTAAAGTCAGCATGAAATGAAAACTACAATAAGCTTTTCTTCTCTGTTGTGACATACAGTTTGTTTACATGCACCTTGCAGAATCTGCAAAATGTTAATTATTTTACCAAATTAAGAGGGATCATACAAAACGCTTATTAATGTTATTTTTCATTTACTGACCTGAATAAGATATTTTACATAAAAGTTTACATACAGTCCACAAGAGAAAATAGTTGAACTTATAAAAATGACCCTGTTTAAAAGTTTACATCCCCTTGATTGTTACCTGAATGATCCACAGCTGTTTTTTTTTTTTTTTTTGTTTAGTGATAGTTGTTCATGACTCCCTTGTTTGTCCAATTAAACTGCCTGCTGTTCTTCAGAAAAATCCTTCAGGTTCCACAAATTCTTTGATTTTGTATGATTCCTTATTTTGTAAAACAATTAAAATTTTGCAGATTCTGAAATGGGGATGTAAACTTTTGACCCAAATTTGTGCAATGTTGTTGTAAGAACAAGGGGAAGTTAATGTTTTAGATTAAAGATCGCACAAGTGTCCACACTCACATACACCAAAACCACACTTTTAGTTAAACCTCTTCTTGTTACACACAGTTCTGTAATAATATCTCTATTATTTGCTGATCCTGATTTATCTATTAAATGTGTGAATCTTCAAATGTCTGCCAAGCCAAAAAAAAAAAAGCAGAAGACGAACAAAAATGCCTTATTTTAGTGCTTGAACTGAAATGACTAGAGGCAAAGAACTCTTTCTCAAAATAGACACAAGTTTGAGCATTACATCTGTAAACACTGAACACGTCATATTGATACATACACACAGGCAGAGACAGCTAACCCTTGACCTATAAGCCAAAGAAACCGAAAAATGCTCCCTGAGGTCAACAAATGTTAAACAGTATATAGTACCATTTTTATTTGAACAATATAACATAGAAGGATTTTCTTAACATAGCAGCTATTAAAGATAAGAGGAAACAAATTGAGGAACATAAAGCAACTGAACAAGAGAGAGAGAGAGATGTGACATCAGGCAAGTCGCTGCTGATCATTTCCGATTCTTTTTTAAAGGCTAATGTTCACTGGTCACTAAATGTTTTATGCAGTAACAGGGATCAAAGTAACCTTCTCTCAGGTGAAATGAACCACAAAGCATCCAGAACTTCCTGGACAGTGATTGTCTTAGAAGCCTATTTTTCAATTTTTTCTAGAAAAGCCCAGTGAAGTCTTTGAACCGACTTGAACTGACTTGAAATAAGAATGTGGGGTATTTTTAAAAAATCCACAGAGACAAAAACACTCTACAGAAAGAATACTTAACTCACAAAGAGCAAGAAGTCAGAGGAAAGAGTATGTGTATTGTACACTGCAGTATTTGTATCATAGACTGAAATTAAGGAGAAAAAATTATTGTAATATAGTTATTTTAGTTTTCTTTGCGCACATAAAGTATTCTTGTGACCTTATAAAATGTACTATTTTAATGATGTCCTTACTACATTTCTGGGCCTTGAATGTGTCAGTTGCATTTCTGTCAGGGTTAGAAAGCCCTCAGATTTCATCAAAAATATCTTAACTTGTGTTCCAAAGATGAACAAAGATCTTACAGGTTTGGAACGACATGAGGGTGTGTAATGTGCTATGATAATAAACACAAATCTTCTAGTTATATAAGCTTGACTTTGTAAAAAGCTTTACTTTTTTGACATTGTAACATTCTGAAAGAGGACAATCATTAGATGATTGTCACTCACAGAATACATGCATATGCAATTCGCTTTGGTACAACAGAACCAACATCACCTCCACACACCAAAACTGTCACTATATTGTCTTGGTCTTTTGTGTTTCCTCAACCTCAAGCCCTCCCAGTGCACTCTTCTCATCGTAAAGCAACGCATGGTTCGGTCAAGTCCTATTCCTGCCTGAATCATCAATTATAAATGCAAACATTCTGTATTATTCAGAGTTACCAGCAAAATTGTCATTCTCAGGCAGTTCTGGCAGGACATGCACTGAGGGAAAAGGGGGGGGGAAGTGGGGGTTGGGGGACGAACACGTCACAAAGAGAAAACTGGGACATGCTAGAGAGTGTGAGCAAAAAAGCTCCCGTGTTAAGAGATGCCCCAAATGCTGCCAGTCCCATCACAGCTCAGCTTCATATCCACCTCAGGACATGCAGACCAGAGAAGCACGCTGCTCTTAAACTCATCTTATCCGTCTATCAGTGGGCTAAGCTGTTCTTCTCTCTTTTATCTGCAGTCTCCACTACCTGTATATCCATCTTACTTCTTTATTACTTCATTTTCTTTCTGTTCCCAACTTGAGTTTTCTTCAAGCCAGGGGCTGTATATACTTTTTTGGCTTTTAATCTTTCATATGTCTCCAGCTTTAAATTCCAACATATCTCTTTTGAGCACACATGACATACACACCTATGTTTTAGAGTTATCTTTGGGGTTCTTTGATAAGGGCTGGGGTGTAGGCTCATTAATGATGCACTCAATTTATATTAAGCACATACAAGCCAGCGTCAGACTGATGCATTATATATGTGACCCTGGACCACAAAAACAAGTCTTAAGTCGCTGGGGTATATTTGTAGCAATAGCCAAAAATACATAGTATGGGTCAAAATTATTGATTTTTCTTTTATGCCAAAAATCATTAGGAAATTAAGTAAAGATCATGTTCCATGAAGATTTTTTGTAAAATTCCTACTGTAAACATATCAAAATGTAAATTTTGATTAGTAATATGCATTGTTAAGAACTTAATTTGGACAACTTTAAAGGTGATTTTCTCAGTATTTTGATTTTTTTGCACCCTCAGATTCTAGATTTTCAAATAGATGCATCTCGGCCAAATATTGTCCTATCCTAACAAACCATACATCAATAGAAAGCTTATTTATTGAGCTTTCATATGATGTATACATCTCAGTTTTGTAAAATTTAACCTTATGACTGGTTTTGTGGTCCAGGGTCACATATGCTTGTGCACAACAACACAAAGCGTCCTCCATCTTGATTTAACACAAACTTGACTCACTCTACCGAACTTCCATAAGGCTGGGAGATATCAAGAAAAAACCAAGAAGACAAATGCAAAAATCCTCCATCTTTGGAAACAGGCATGCAGATGTGCTAATGAACATAGAAAAATACTTCCTTTAATTCCAAATTCCAGTTCCAACTTGGTCTTTGGTTCACTTCATTTTATCACAGATTCATTTACAAACAAGACACAATTCAACGCAGGATCTTCAGAAAGATTAAAACTAAAAGACGGTGTTGTGCCGAATATGTTTGATCCAACATTAATGTCCTAGCACACAAGTGTGAGTAATGGCCTATTACTTCAAAATTATGATGTTTTATTATGTAAACATTATAAGTGGACCTCAGAGAAATAATTAAAAAGGCAATTCATGACCCCTTTAATATGCAGGCAACTATTAGCAAGGCTTTTGTTAGTTGATTTATCGGAGAAGTATAAACACTGTGGCTGTGTGGTGTTATCAAAACATTTCTCTGTTTGATGTGCACACAACACGGGCTTAACCAATAAAGTGAGCCTGGGGCGGGGTTTTCTGCTCTTCCGACCAATAGCAGATGGGTGAAGTGTTCAGGAACCTGTTTGATTTTGTGATTTATTAGGAATTCAGCTTTGTGACAATAGTAGAACAGAAATTATGTACAATTGTGATCCAGCATAACCAGGGTTATGTTTTAAAGGGTTAGTTCACACAAAAATGAAAATTCAGTTGGAGTTGTATTTAAAAATTTCCTTGCTCTTACAAGCTTTATAATGGCAGTGGGTGGGTGTTCCCTTCCAGGTAACTCAAGCTGCGTCGAAACGCTTTGGGAACGCCTTCAACGTGAGCACGCTCTGAATCATGTGTGCAATCAGTCCAATGGAATCGCGGGACGTCACCGGCGTGATGACATCACTGACCATGAAGCTTAAAAGCACGTGTGGAGAGAACAGCGTCAGCTTTCTGTCTTCAGCAAGCGCTCTGTGTGCATATCACTCTCCCTTTATCGTGCCAGTTTGCACAACTTTCTTTCTAAAAGTAATTGTCAGTCTTTATGTCTAAAAAGGGTGAAAATAAGCAGCAACATTACAAGCGGTGTGTGCCTCCTTGCTCTCGTTACATCACGAGTTAGGACACACACAGCTTGAGTGTTGTCTGCATGAGAGCGGAGCATGCGGCATCAGCCCTCGAGGGGGCTTTGCGAGCGCATGCCTTTGCATTTGCTCCACTCCCGGAAGGCTCTCTTCGGGGGGAAGGGTTTCTTCCCCCCGGGGAGAGGGCGTGGAGCTCCTCCTATCCTCCTCCTCCGAGGTGGATGTGGAGGGCGTCGATGAGGATTCACCCTCTCATTCTCCCCTGGGCATCTCAATTTGGGAGCAGACGACCTGTCGAGGCAGGGGCCGAGGCCCGGGGAATGGATGCTTCACCCTATGGTGGTGAAGCAGATCTGGAGAATCTTTGGCCAGGCACAGGTGGACCTCTTCGCAACTCACAAGAATGTGCAATGTCCCCTCTGGTTCTCTCTGAGTCATCCAGCTCCCCTGGGGCTGGATACCATGGTATAGACATGGCCGAGGCTACGTCTGTATGCTTTCCTCCCGATCGCTCTGCTCCCGGGAGTTCTGGCGAGAGTGCACCGGGACGGGGTCCGACTTCTGTTAGTCGCCCCGTACTGGCCGGGTCGAGTTTGGTTCTCAGACCTGATTTCCCTCCTAGACGGCTCCCCCTGGGAGATTCCTGTCAGGACGGATCTCCTCTCACAGGCAGGAGGCGACATTGTTCACCCCCGCCCGGAGCTATGGAAACTATGGGTGTGGCCCCTGAGGAGGCACAACTCGTAGCTTCCGGTCTCTCAACTGAGGTTGTTGAGACCATCCTCCAATCCAGAGCTCCCTCCACGAGGAAATTGTATGCCCTGAAGTGGAGACTCTTCACTTCATGGTGAAGGTCGAAGGTCCCCAAGGTCGCACCGCAGCCTGTTGTACTGCAGGCTTTTCATCCTCGTCCCTTTCAGGAGCCTGACCAGCAGAAGCTTAATTGTATGTGTCCAGTGCGAGCAGGTGGAGAGGCCACCCTGCTGCAAAGCCTTCCATAAGCCGGTGGATCTTGTATGCCATCTCAGTAGCCTATGAGTCCTCTGATCTCCCCTCACCTTTGGGAGTCAAGGCTCACTCTACCCGTTCAGTATCTGCCTCGAAAGCTTTCTTCTCGGGACTGTCCCTGGAGGAGATTTGTAACGCTGCGGGTTGGTCCATGCCCCTAACCTTCGCTAGGTTCTATGGCCTAGATCTCCAAGCCTCTCCTGGCTCCTTCGTTCTCTCGCCCTAATTCTGGGCAGGGACACTTCTTCAGTATGGCGGAGTGGGCATTCTCGTTCCCAAAGCGTTTTGACGCAGCTCGAGTTACCTGGAAGGGAATGTCTCAGGTTACGAATGTAACCCTAGTTCCCTGGAGGAAACAAGACGCTGCGTCTCAAGGCCATATTTCTGGCATCCCTGCAGCGCTTGCTACTTCCAGAAGCTGACGCTGTTCTCTCTGTACGTGCTTTTAAGCTTCCTGGTCGGTGACGTCCCGCGATTCCATTAGACTGAATGCACACATGATTCAGAGCGTGCTCACGCTGAAGGCGTTCCCAAAGCGTTTCGACACAGCGTCTCGTTCCCTTCAGGGAACTAGGGTTACATACGTAACCTGAGACGTTTTTGTTTAACAGTTCAAAAAAGTTCAATAAAGCACATCCTTCCATAATAAAAAGTTCAACGTTAGAATACACTAGTCCTGTGAGAACCAACGTTTCTTTACAGGAGCAAAAGAAGCAAAGTTTCTTTACTTTAGCAAGGGAAAACCAGTCTCCTCTTGGCTTATATCGAAATACTACTCATCCTCGTTTTGTACTTCTAATTTGTGACTGGTAGGGGTGTTACGGTAAACATATTCGTACCAAAAAATTTTGATACAGGTCTTTTTGGTTTGGTATGGATGTGTACTGAACAAATCTGGCAATTTTTTCCAAGGAAATTAAAACAATAAATGCCATTTTGACAGTCTTTGGCATGACAGATCTCGGTATAAAAGCCTCAGAGGGCTGCTTCTGGGATGCTTCAAAAATAAGTTTTAATGTGAAATAAACATGCATGAACATCTCATGCCTCATGCAATCGCTTAGACAGTGTTTCAACCATGAAAAGACGTCAATAAACAAAATGTCACATAGCATTTAATTTACCTCAGTCATGTCATCAGTGTCCACAGCTGGTTAGTTTACTTGAGAAATTAAATTTAAAGAAGAGGGATGGATGCACTTTATTGGATTTCTTTTGGACAGCTGATCAGAAACACCCGCCCACTGCCATTATAAAGCCTGGAAGAGCCAGGACAATTTTTTATATAACTCTGATTGTATTCGTCTTAAAGAAGAAAGCCATATACAGGATGCCTTGAGGATGAGTAAATCATTGGCTAAATTTCATTTTTGGGTGAACTAACCTTTTAACTCCACTAGTAATTACCTTGAATACTGTGAATACTGTGAATTCAACAATGACATGATAATGTTGCTGTAGCACTGCTGATTTAACAAGGATAAACCTTGAGACAAATATTTTCTAAAAATCCTAAACATCAGCCTCAATGCTAGACATCTAGCTGACCCCTCCGTAGCCCCTACCCTTCGTTTTTGCCTTCCACTCCCCCCGTTCCTCACCCCTCACATCTCTTCAACCCCTTGTTACTCTGTCTGAAGCCCTGCCAGGGCCTTGGTATCTGTGTGTGTGTGTGTGTGTGTGTGTGTGTGTGTGTGTGTGTGTATGTGTGTACCTGGTATTCATCACGTTATGGGGACCAAATGTCCCCACAAGGATAGGAATACCAGTAGATTTTGACCTTGTGGGGACATTTCTCAGGTCCCCATGAGGAAACAGGCTTATAAATCATGCACAATGAGTTTTTTTGAGGAAGTAAAAGTGTGCACAATCTCCTGTGAGGGCTAGGTTTAGGTGTAGGGTAGGTGTAGGGCGATAGAAAATACGGTTTGTACAGTATGGAAACCATTACGCCTATGGAATGTCCCCATAAAACATGTAAACCCAACATGTGTGTGTGTGTGTGTGTGTGTGTGTGTGTGTGTGTGTGTGTGTGTGTGTGTGTGTGTGTGTGTGTGTGTGTGTGTGTGTGTGTGTGTGTGTGTGTACCTGGTATTCATCACGTTGTGGGGACCAAATGTCCCCACAAGGATAGTAATACCAGTAGATTTTGACCTTGTGGGGACATTTCTCAGGTCCCCATGAGGAAACAGGCTTATAAATCATGCACAATGAGTTTTTTTGAGGAAGTAAAAGTGTGCACAATCTCCTGTGAGGGCTAGGTTTAGGTGTAGGGTAGGTGTAGGGCGATAGAAAATACGGTTTGTACAGTATGAAAACCATTACGCCTATGGAATGTCCCCATAAAACATGTAAACCCAACATGTGTGTGTGTGTGTGTGTGTGTGTGTGTGTGTGTGTGTGTGTGTGTGTGTGTGTGTGTGTGTGTGTGTGTGTGTGTGAGGCAAGCAGCTTCACTGAAAGAGCACTGTGGCCCCTTGTCTTGTCAGCTCCAGTTAAGAGCCGGGCTGGTGGAGGCTCAGCTGTTTTCTGGGGGGATTAATCCAGTTCAGCACACAGCCCTGTTTCCCAATGACTTGCCAGCCCTGGCGCAGGGACAAGATGGGAGTGGGGACAGGGGTGGGTGGGTGTGCACTGCTCTTCCAGGCAAGCAAAATGCCTCGACTCCACAGAGACACACAGGTCAAGGTGCTTCCATGGCATGGACATTACTGTAAGATGTTAACAGAATGGAGTGAGTGACACAATGTGCTCAGGAGGCCCAGGGGAGAGAAGGAAATCTGCTCCTGAAGGCATCTGTGACTGCATGAGAATCTGTTCAATACACACAATGCATTTCAAAAGCGCAGGCTGATGGTTTTTTAACGCAAACTGATGATATTGACAGCACTAAAAACTACTTGGCACAAGCTGGTTCATGTTGCATATGCAGCCAATGAGCTTACTGCTTTACATTTAAATGGCTGGTTAGCATTAACTAGAGCATTTCGCAGTATGCTTTCAGAGTTATTCTAAAACCCTCCACCTCCCCAGCTCCACCTGTATAGATCTGCTACGCTACACAATAAAGAAGAAAAGGTCTGTTGCTACTTCCATTTAATTGTGGTTTTAAGCCACACTAACAGGCTAGCATTGGCTTTCTGACATCACCAGAGATATTGCCCATATCCTGCTCTGCAGTCCTCAGTTAACTTCAAGAGCCCATTACCTCAGTACAATATGATTGTAAGTCACGATAATGTAGACATCAAAAAAGAGTCTCTCACTTTCTTTGTTTCACTGACCTTAGTGACATTACTTGAATATGCAATATACAGCAGCAAACCTATCAAGGCCAATGTGCAGCGGATTCTTGCTGTATGTCTGCCATTTTGATGTCTTCCAGAGTCAAAAAAGGACAAGGGCATCAGTTGAAAATCTGAAGCAGTTTCACATGTGTCTTTGAGATGACAACTGAGACAATAACACAAATGTGTGAAGCTCAACTTCAGTCGAACCAAAACATTCATCTTTTTAAAATTTGATGTGCTTCATTTCATCTGAGAGAAAGCAAATGCATAAAATTGTTCAGATTGGCTGTGATTTAGTGCTTGGTAAGAACATGTTGTAAGATGTATACGAAGAACGTCTTCTAATTGTCATATTATCTCTTTGAAGTTTATATTCTCCCTTTGCAGGATTTAGGACAGCTTGAACAGTGATACAGTGCAGAAATCTCCTCTGAGCTCCTAACTCACCAAAGACATTTTTTGCTTCCTGTTGAACACGCCAACACTCAAAAGTGTTTGAGGTGCAGACATCTGATATATGGTGAAGAGAGTTTGCATTCACCCTTAATAGGAAAAGCTTCTCTTAACTATCGTAATTCTTCTGAAAGGCACACATATACACACTATATTACTTTCATAAACAGCCGAGGTGAGACTCAGCAGATCAGCACAATGGCAAGTCACCATCTGTAAAACAGTAAGCCGAGTTGCCCGTGAATGCGTTGTTTATTCTGATGCGTTCACTACCAACCAATACAGACATTGCGTGCAGCTGACGGAGTTCATACTTCAGATATTCTCCGTTGTATTATTCATTGACATGACAGGAGGCAACGAAGAGAAAATATCAGCTGAACCAACACGAAACAGTGGTTTGTCAAACCCTACTAAGTAAAGACAGTTAAATTATTTAAAATAAAACTACATTTAAACATTTATTTACAATGTATAATTCACTTTAACTTATTTATTTTTACACTGTACATAATAAGGTGTTCAATTCAACCTACAGTTTATTGTGCACAAAAGGTACTTGATAATGATCTTTGAAACAATAACAAATCATGAACTTCCTGTTTCTCTTGGCCAGTATTTGATACACAGGTGCATATGCTCTAATATGTTTAAATTATGGGCATTTTTACCTTTATAAGCTCCTATTTAAATGCATGCATCTATAGGGGCTGTTACCAATCAAATGAAATCAGTAATCAGTATCCACAAAGTTTGTGTTTGTAATGCAGAGGTGGCACAGAATCTGCATCTGAAATGGCATTTAGATGCATTTGCACTGTTTAATGCAGGACATGAATTCATTTAACCTGCAGTTACAAATGCATTTTATGTTTTGATGTTTTAAACAAAACGCTGAATAATGATATTTGGAATCATTTGACCAATTCGTTCAAATGGCTGATTGATTCAGTAACAAAACACTGTTGTGTGTTGCTCAGAGATGCAAAACAGTTCTGCTGTGGCTTTTGTTTGTTTTGTCGAAATACAGCAAAAACAAGAGCTGTTGTGTCTGAAATGTAGTCACTTATTAACTTATGTTCATCAGATAAATATCACATTTGCAATTGTGCTAATATTTGAAGAAAACTATATCAGGTAATATAAATATATAAGTGTAAGTAAGTGAGTCATTCATTCAACCGATTCGTTCAAACCGCTGATTGATTAAGTAAAGGAACACTGTTGTGTGTTGCTTAACAGATGCAAAACAGTTCTGCTGTGGCTTTGTTTGATTCTATTTTGTGAAATACAGCAAAAACAGAGATTTGTCTAAATATAGTCACTTAATATTAACTTTGTTTATTGAACCGTTCATCAAATAAATACCACATTTGCAATCGTGCTGATATTTGAAGGAAAAAGTCACTCTTCATGTGACATTAATTATATCAGATGATATAAATATATAGAAGACATAGAAAAGTCATACAGCTGCATATTTGCCCCTTTGTCTTGAATTTTGGGGGATTTCTGAATGTATTTTACAAGTCATTGAGTATGTGAGTCATTGAGTCATTCAACCGATTCATTCAAACGACTAATTGATTCAGTAATGAAACACTGTAATGTGTTGCTTAACAGATGCAAAATAATTCTGCTTTGTTTGATACTATTTTGTTGAAATAAAACAAAAACAAGAACTGCTGTGTCTAAAATTTAAGTCACTTAATATTAACTCAAAATTCATCAAATCAATATCACATATGCAATATTTGGCCGAGATACAACTATTTGAAAATCTGGAATCTGAGGGTGCAAACAAATCTAAATATTGAGAAAATCACCTTTAAAGTTGTCCAAATGAAGTTCTTAGCAATGCATATTACTATTCAAAATGTTTTAATATATTTATGGATAGAAAATTTACAAAATACCTTCATGGAACATGATCTTTACTTAATATCCTAATGATTTTTGACACAAAAGAAAAATCGATAAATTTGACCCATACAATGTATTGTTGGTTATTGCTAAACATAAATATTTTAAAACGGACAGTTTTGACTCTTACATTAGGATTGGATGAGTGGCTATTCTGTAAAGTTCTACAGTAGGATATTATTCAAATGCACTGTTGCTTTTTTGGAAAGTAGATCAAGAGTGCACTGCATCATCAGATCTCTCAAACAAACAAGGTGAGTTTAGGTGCAAATGACGTTCCACACTGTGACCACAGGAAAACCAGGCAATCACAATGGTCTCGCTGCAATATAATGTGCTATTTCTCTTCCAATTTTCCACTGGGTCTTTTCTCGCATCTACAGTAATCTCACCCCAAGGGTTATCAAGATCTGGCAAAATCTGTCAATTTTGAGGCTAAGTGCAAGAAATCATTTTTCCATTTGTGATTTGGAGGCTTAGCGCTGTTCTAAACAGCATCACTGCAGGTGGTGGTACTGTTAAGTCCCCAGAAGCACCAAATCCCAATCTCCCAGTCCAGTTCTGTTTCATTCATATTGCTGGTAGCTCTACCAATCGGCAATTATAGCTCTACAGGACCTCACTACTCTCCAGCTTCAGCGCTGGGCTTGTTTAATCTGACTAGGCTTGAGAAGGCTTTGACAAACGAAGAGGGACTGAAGGAAAGGGTGATGAACCTGTTTTTAGCCTGAATGTCCACTTTGGACATGCCACTCATGGGACGGATCATATGATGCAAAGGAGTCATTCTTGGCAACAAAGGCAAAGATGTCTCTGAGGGTGCTGCGAGGAGAAATTCTGAAAAACAAGTCAAAGCGTATTCAGATCAAACCCAAAAGCCCCGAAGCCCTGGCTGTTATAGGATGAGTGCACAGGCATTTCTGAATGAGGCCCGAATTGAAAAATACTGCCATGTCAATTAGACTGAAATCCACACACGCATGGAAAGACTAGAGTGTTACTAGGCTGAGAGTATCAAGGTTTACTGTACATCTAAAAGCCCTTCTGATGGCTTTAAATCAGAGTAGCTGTATTTAATAGCCTTATATTGAGGCCTTATATAAGAATCCAAAGCTATATTCTTTTTAAGTAAACATTGCAGACAAGTTGCTTCCCTATTCTGTTCTTTTATTGATTAGGGTAACCGATTGGCTTAAAGATGAATGTAAACCAGTTGCTGATTTACAATAAAGTAAAATAAAATATTTCAAAACTAATAAGGCCTCAAGCCAGATTTGTGCCTCCATTAAACAAAAAGAGACATTCCTGTTATCCTTAGGGAGCTTTGTGGGTTGAGTTCATGGCCACCAATCGATTTTTTATTACAATTTTATGCTCTCATTCTTCCATTTGTGTAGGTTTTAAATAGCACTTTCCAGGGTCATTTACTTTAACACAGTGTTGCTAAGAAGCTTAACAGTGGTGGACAGTTAAATTTGGTTCTGGTTTGACCAGTAAGAAAAGTAATTGTAAAAAAAAACAGCTCCTTATCTTGTGCAAAAGCAAACAAATTGGTTGTCAACACTGTATTTCAGAGGCGTACACAATATGGGTGTCATAATGCGCATGTAAATATTCATGTGTTGGTCATACTTTCAACAAAGCCATTATTCCTTTTTTAATCCACCCAGAGGCTATAAGCAACAACAACCACCGGGAAAACCATCAGCGGTATGGAAATAATAATGAATAGGAAAACATTATCACTTTACATTGAGAGTGATAACAAAATATGTAAATGTACTGCCTATTAATATTTCATATAGGCCATAAAGCTATATATATTTATCTATTTTTCCTTGAAAATTATTAATTAACAGTGAAGGTCATCCATTGTATCACTCAAAATAGAATCTGTATTGTGATTTTGTTGATAATTTGGAAGATTCAATAAGACTTAAAGGGCTAATTCACCCCAAAAATGAAAATTTTCAAAACCTTAAGACCTTCGTTCATCTTCGTGACACAAATAATGATATTTTGATCAAATCTGAGAGGTTTCTGATCCTCAGTAGACATCAATGTAACTACCACATTCAAGGTCCATAAAGGAAGTAAAGACACTGCTAAAATAGTCCACGGAAGAGAAGAAATTGCTGAATAAAGTTATTTTTATTTTCTTTGCGCACAAAAAGTAGCCTTGTTGCTTCATAAAATTAAGTTGAACAAATGTCACATGGACTATTTTAACAATGTCTTAACTAACTTTCTGGGCCTTGAATGTGTCAGATTTCATTAAAAATATCTTAATTCGTGTTATGAAGATGAACAAAGGTCTTACAGGTTTGAAACGGGTGAGTAATTAATGACAGAATTTTCATTTTTAAGTAAACTATCCCTGTTACGTTGGATGCTTTCTTTTAATTTTTGCAGCACAAAAACACTTTCTAATATCCCATGGCAGGGAAGTTAAAAAATGACGACTAATACCAAGATTAAAGATGTGGTAGGAGTCTGTACATCTACCGCTATGTAGCTATAATGAATTGAGAGTAACCTTTGCAACTGCTGAGAGCCATTATTCCTTCATGACTCTGCATTAACCGCTTTCCACTGTGATCTCCGACTGACTAGACTCACTATGAGGGAATATACCAGCGACACCATAAAGAAACATTTGTAGGGATTCAGATCCGATACCCTAAGGAGTAACAATAAACTCATTCATCGTCTTTCTCTGTCTTTTCTCATGATGTCAAACAACTGTCAGAAAAGCTCTAATGTTATAACAGTACTCAAGGGCAAATATCCAGCCTCTAACAATCACACATGTGCACTCACATGCTTAAACACACAAGCACGCACACAAAGACTGATGTATCTGTTGTAATAAGAGCTGGGCATATGCCGTAGACGTGGCCGGCTCGCTAGCCCACTAACGGGGACCATCTGGCTAAGGTGATGTTTGTTCCTGATTGCTTTATTTTTGGCTCTCCAATTAAGAACGAGCAGCACAGATCTGCTAGAGTGACAGCAGCACAGTTTGGGCAAGGGCAGCACT
Source organism: Garra rufa (assembly GCF_049309525.1). NCBI lineage: Eukaryota > Metazoa > Chordata > Actinopteri > Cypriniformes > Cyprinidae > Garra > Garra rufa. The sequence continues at coordinate 28,597,479 of NC_133371.1, forward strand.
GGGGAGCGCTTCAGACACATTCATCACACCCCACTTCATTGATTGGCTTTTAGAACTTTGCCAATACACATTTTGCTGGAGAAAATACAACTCAGACCACTAATGCTGAGTTTACTGCACTAATAATCTTGAAGCATGAATCACAAACCACCTAAAATCCAGCTCAGAAGTATCACACCCATTTAAACACATACCTACTCAAGATTTTTGAGATGTGGGTTTTGAATGTGACTTTTGAAAAAAGTATTCTAAAATTAGGACTGGGCAACACAAACCATTACGTCATATAGAAATACAATATATAAGGTCTACAGTTGAAGTGAAAAGTTTACATACACCTTGCAGAATCTGAAGATCAAGGTAAATTGAACTTATTTTGCCTCCTGGGAAACATGTACGTATCTTCTATAGCCTCAGAAGGACAGTACTAAATAAAAAAATATGATTAATGAAAATATGAAGAAAAATGTACACATCCTCATTCTGTTCAAAAGTTTTCACCCCCCCCCCCCCTCTTAATGCATTGTGTTTCGTTCTGAGACATCAGTGAGCGTTTAAACCTTCTGTAATAGTTGCATACAAGTCTCTCAGTTGTCCTCAGTGTGAAAAGATGTATCTCAAAATCATACAGTCATTGTTGGAAAGGGTTCAAATAAACAAAATTGCTGAAAAACCAATTTTTGGGACCTGAAGGATTTTTCTGAAGAACAGCGGGCAACTGTTCAGGACAAACAAGGAGCTCATGAACAACTATCACTAAACAAAAAAAAACAACAAAAAAAACAGCTGTGGAACATTCAGATAACAAGTAACAGTTATTAAGAATCAAGTGTATGTAAACTTTTGAACAGGGTCATTTTTATAAATTCTTTTATAAATTCTTTTCTCTTGTGGACTGTAAACATCTTTTATGTGAAATATCTTATTCAGGTCAGTACTAAATAAAAAAATAACATGCATTTTGTATGATCACTCTTATGTTAGTAAAACAATTAACCTTTTGCAGCTTCTGCAAGGTGTATGTAAACTCTTGATGTCAACTGTATATAAAGATATATATAAAGAATAATAAATCAGTTTATGATTGTAAAAGGGGTCCTTGTTTCATTAAACCTGGCTTAGGACGCCAAGTTTAACAGAGTAGATGTGTTATATCCCTGATTCACCTAACACAAAAATTATAACAAAAAAGCAACAGCCTCGAAAACACACATAGCTCTCCAGTGTAAAGATTCATTGAGGTAAATTGATTAACTTAACATGTAATTAAGCTGCGTCAGAAATAATTATATTTGGGATCTGTGTAGATGAGCAGTAAGGCTGGGGAGAAGGGACCCAGACATCCTTTTACTGAATCCAAGCACCAGAGACATGACCAAAAAAAAGAGTCTCAATTAAAATGGAGGCTGCAACGTAATCTGCTGGGATAGATATCTGTTAATGCTTCTGGAGGGCTCTCGTTCTGCCTCACGCGAAATTAATTTACACATTCTATAAATAAGCATAACCTTCCCTTCTCATTTTTAGCAATGGTACAGGCTGTCTGCAAACCAAACTACTTCACAAAGAATGTACCAAAACGCAGGGTGACCAGGACCAAAAACAAAGCTTTCAATACCAACATGCAAATATTTACATTCGGGATGTTTAAATGTCAATTTATGACTATATAAAGGGAGAACCACTGACTTACAAATGCAAAACTACTTCCAGGGCCACTGTTTGTCTATAAAATCTATGCTAATGGTTTTACCTCTAGTCACTGAATTAAAAGCACTGCAGGCAGAAATGAATTTTAACAGCACATTTTTATAGGGGAGCCGTAAGTGTTGCTAAGACACAGCCTAATTTTCAGCTAATAAACCATTTCACCTGCGATACGGAAGTATTGTTTAGACATTCAAAGGTCTGATTCACAATAGTGGCTACTGAGCCGAGGGGAAAGGTTTTAGAAGGAACTAATCAAGGACAGGATGTGGGTTCTTGAAAAATATGCCAAAATAGAGTGTCAAACTGCTTAACTGTCTAAGTGCAAAAACATTGTCCTTTCAGCATGTTTTTTACCTTTCAGAGATTTAATTTGTTCGTATCAACATCTTTTATCATTATCAGGTGAACTTGTAAGACCATGTAGACAAAAATAAACCTCTAATGACAATACACAGTTCCCAAAACATGTACATGCAAAACGGAAATGCATTTAGCCACATCATTTGCATATGAGTTTTATTTGGCAATGTATCACTGAGCATCTAAAAAGAGCTTCACTTCGAAGTTCTATTTGAAAAAAACATATGTCATCAACCTATTTGGATGCGACTTCTTTTCCCAGAGGTAAAATTGTGTTTCACAGAAGTGTTTTGTGAATTTAATCCCACTATCTGTAATTTGTGGTATATTATTTTTCACATTCATCCTCATTAAATCTCATAATGCTCACCTCCAGATGATAGAGATCCAGTGCAAAAACATTGTCCTTTCAGCATGTTTTTTACCTTTCAGAGATTTAATTTGTTCGTATCAACATCTTTTATCATTATCAGGTGAACTTGTAAGACCATGTAGACAAAAATAAACCTCTAATGACAATACACAGTTCCCAAAACATGTACATGCAAAACGGAAATGCAGCACATTTAGCCACATCATTTGCATATGAGTTTTATTTGGCAATGTATCACTGAGCATCTAAAAAGAGCTTCACTTCGAAGTTCTATTTGAAAAAACATATGTCATCAACCTATTTGGATGCGACTTCTTTTCCCAGAGGTAAAATTGTGTTTCACAGAAGTGTTTTGTGAATTTAATCCCACTGTCTGTAATTTGTGGTATATTATTTTTCACATTCATCCTCATTAAATCTCATAATGCTCACCTCCAGATGATAGAGATCCCTTCGATCCTGCCCAGAATATATGAAATCACAGACAGCCTGGGTTAATAACTGAAACATAACACTGCTCTAGACTACATAACCAGGTATTTTTCTTATTTGAATACAGGTAAATCTAACTGTTCTTTTTCAGGTCAGCGTTATATAAAGATTATTTGCATGATGAGGACTCTGTTTAGATGGGTTTTCTCTGGATAATGAGTGGGCGCGTGAGCACTGCTGGGGCGTTGCCGGGACTGCTGGGAATATTCTGGTGTCAGCACCCTTTCTTCCTTATTCCCCAACTGTTTTCCCTCTACAACACACACAGAAGCCCACAGACTCATACTAACACAAACAACCACATACCCTAGTGACGGTTTGCGTCATAATCACCTAATAATCATGATTATTATTCACAATTGTTTTTATGTGAGATATTTCTTTTTACGTTTCATCAGAATATTGCACTTTTACATAAACACAAATCAAATGACCTGTATGACTTAATATAATGTAAATGATATCTCTTACTGAACTATGTAGTAGAAAATGACGTTATTTAAAAAATCCACATCGTTTTGTACATATTTTGGACTATGAGCTACTGGTTCTGTTGCTATTTTTACCGCAACACAACTCAGTATACACAATTGAACACTGTTACGATGACCACAGCTACTGAAGAGCTTACAGGTGGCAATGAAAGTAAGTGTAGGCTTAAACCAAATGGTGTACCATCAATTTTTCCAAACAAGGAGTCTAAAAGCCTCCGGATATGGAGTGAAATCCACACTGAGACACTCCTTCAGTGGCTGCGACGTCATGACAAGTCGACGCGTTTCCAACCTGCCAGGATGGCATCTAGCATTTCTTGTCTCTGCCGTTTGTAAAGTCTTTCAGTAGCTGTGGTCTACTAAAAGCCTCAAATGCATCAGGGCTAAAGTGGAGAGAACAAAGACACAGGTCTTTAGGAAGTTTTATTCGTCCACAGGTATCTTCCCATTCTCTTCTGCTCTGCTTATTGCTAGGAAAGCAGTGAAGAGTTCTATCACTTCTCGTTGCCCTTCAACTAATAATTACATCCAAAAGCCACACAATGTGGCATCGTTTCAGTATTTTATTATCCGAGTTGTGTTGCAGTAAAAATAGGTAGTGCCAGTAGAGTCAGAGTGCAACAATTTCCCGTCATCGAAATAATGGCGCCCCCATAGCCCAAAATATACATACAACAATGTGGTTTTTTTTATATCGTAAATATTTCATGGCTTTTCTACTACATATTTCAGTAAGAGACATCAATTATATTAACCCATACAAGTTCTAATACCCAGGTTTCCTGTAACATTTTCTAGTTATCATATACATTAACACTTTCTACATTGTGAAAACTAGTAAAACCTTAAAAAGTTCTCAAAAACAAAAAAAGCAAAGTTCCCAGTTATTTAAATTCCAGTAACTCCAAATTATACTGTACAACAATAGACTTAGAGCAACGCCAACAAGCAACTGAGTACAGTACAAATGGCAATTCAACATGCTCAATTGGCGAAAACATGCAGCAACCAATGTCAACAGATGCAGACAGGAGTAACACACTGATTAAACAAATACTGACAAACATATCTATGAACATATCTACTGCCTTTTGTATGCAGCTGTCAATGCAGTGTAAACGGGCCTTGAAAGACTTTGTATTGTAGCACAGAGATCACATAAGCGCATTCATTCAGCAATCTCAATTGCAAACAATATAGTTGAGATTCATGTTTGCAATTAGCCTACTGTTCATCACTGAGAAGGTTTGCACACAGATGTAGTCAAAAATAGCGCAAACAGTCTCGTGAAGGAATGCAGACTGGCTGTATGAGAGTTTGCTCTAAACTTTGTTTTCAGAAAATCTGATAATTGGGAAGATTAGATAAAACACTACAATGGTCAGATTGGAGGGTTTAAATTCTTGACATCCGGCAACCCGAAACATGAACACTTGTGGAGGCTTGTTACCAATGCATGATAACAGAAAGATCAAATGAAAAGGAAAGAAGTTTTTAAAATAAATAACCAGATGGCCAATGTCGCAGACAATTAACTGAGAGAAGCAGAAATCACTGAAAGACAATAAATCGTAACAAAAAGAATGCCAGTTTGCCTCAAGTCATGCCCTACTGTAAAAAGCCACTTATGGGTTTTCCATTAAATTTAAAGAAAAAACAAATGCATCATTAATGCATCTCAATACTTTAAAAGACACTATTCCCAGTGGCCACAGACAGCAATTCGTGCCCCATATGAGTGACTGCCTGCATCTAATCAGTTTTGCCTGAAAGAACAGATTTTTCACACACTGCAGCATCCCATCCATAAAATCATCATATAACCCAGAAAATATATGACAATTCAACTCTTAATATGCATTAAGTGGATTCTGGATGCACATATTTATCGTTATAAGTGACTAAGTAATAGAAATGGCCAGATAGGAGAGCTCTCGCCAGAATATCAGCACTAATGCAGGATAAATCACTTCAAATTTAGAGCTTTTCACTTCCCTCTCTCCATCAAAGTCGCTCCATGAGCAAACACTCCTAATTCTGACTGCAATCCTATTTCTCAGTTCTATTTTGGGACATTTTTGACTATAAATTTGCATGCGGTTAGCATGCAGACTGGTGACACCCAATTGGGCTTGTTCGGTAGAGTGTTTCACGCGCTGCGTCATGATGCTGCAGTGGAAGCAGAGGGCCAGAACGGCAAAGCCCATCTGTGTCCATCTGGGTGCCAGGCTCTGGGCTTACGGCCCTTGCCCACCACAAACTGCCATTTATATTATCAGCCGTGGTGTGGCTCAGGATGTGAGGAACCCTGGCAAGGTCACACCAACATGTTGGACCTTATGGAACCCATTCCACACAGAGCGGCAGCCATTTTGCTGTAATAGAGGCCCATAAGCATGACAGCAATAAAATCAGCTTCAGATCATGTGTTAAGCTGTGGTGAGCTCTAAATCAAACTAGGATGAATGGACTTACTGCCACAGGCCGTAGCATCATCCACTGTTACACTACTAAGCTGTAGAGAAAAAGGATCTTGGGTTTTTACCAGGACAGCTGCATGGATAGAGACATGACAAAAACGTACATGGTGTATGTGTGTTAAGTATACATGCCACAGAACGTCTAAAAATAGACAGCAACTCCTGACAATTGACTCCTGTAACAAATTATCAACATATCCAGATACCACCATCATCCGATGATGCCGGCAAATGCACTGTGATCAAGGTTTTCCGTATGGATGTGTATAAATTAGGGTCGACAGATTATCGGTGCCAATATTAAGCATTTTATGATTATCGGTATCGGTATATAATATTGACATTAATTCATATTTTTACACCAGACACAAATATCTGTTAAAAAAATTGGTTATTGGTCTACTTTATCTGTAATAACCAGTATCGGCATCGGCCCTGAAAAAAGATAAATCTGTACCCCTAGTACAGATTTATGTTCTGTTTGAACATGTATTGATCTGCCAGTGGAGACAGGATTTTAGTACACATACATATTTAAAAAATCCCAGAATGCATGTTAAACTGAGCAGTGTTATTTTTGCTATTATTTTGATACTATAATAATATTTATTAATACTTTGAATTAGCTTTTTATTTTTATATTTTCCTTTTTAATTTTAGCTTAAGTTTGGTAATTTTGTTATGTGCTATTGTCATTTTTTAAATAATTATTTATGGGGTTTTGTGTGTGTGTGTGTGTGTGTGTGTGTGTGTGTGTGTGTGTGTGTGTGTGTGTGTGTGTGTGTGTGTGTGTGTGTGTGTGTGTGTGTGTGTGTGTGTGTGTGTGTTTGTGTTTTACATTTATATTTAGCTTTAAGTTTTTTTAGTACTTTAACTTCAACTTATTTTATTTCAGTTAATTGCCAGGGCTTCTTTTATATATATTTTTTTTTCATCTCATTTTATTTCAAAAGACAGC
>NC_133371.1:28604845-28668061 GCF_049309525.1 Garra rufa
CCCCGATTCACTCGGTGCATCGGTTTAAAACGTTAACGATGCGATGCATCAGTTTAAAAAGTGCGCATTGGATACAAATTGTACATTCGTTTCTAACATATCTGCATTGGTAAATCCCGATTTATTTCTTTATAATTATTAGTAGACATACAATACTTTTATTATTTAGATAGTGGAAAATATTGTTAAATTGTTTTCTCCCCTCTGAACTGTTTCTCAAGCACGTCTCCCTTCACTGCTGCGTGAATGACGTAGCCTATCACAACACTACAGAGACCGGGGCGTGTCCAGAAAGTCACATAGAGCAGGGATTCTCAACCGGTGGCCCGCGAGATGGCTTAAAATTCATTTAAATTTTATCCTAAAATGGTCAAAGCACGGCCTCTTTCGTGTTCTGTGATTGATTGCTTTGGACTCGGCGCAGCAAGCCTCATCGCATACAGACTGAACGGCGGCTCAAAAACTTTCAGCCGCGGCACTTTTTTTTTTCCCGCTCCTGCAGAAATGTATGTTATTTTGTCCCACTCCCACCAGCAAAAGCCCACATAAAAGTAACCTATACCCCCGGGGAAAAACGGGTCTCTACTTCATCTCTTGACTGCATGAAACAAACCCTCGCACTAATGTAAAAGTAAAGACGATCAGAGTAATAGTAACAATGACACTCTTGCATATCGGAGTCTAGGCACGCATAAGTCCGCTGTTGATTCATGAACTAGTCATGCTTTCGGGGCTCTGATCCATAGTATTTTTGTGTGAAATTTCAAAATATTTGCATAGTTGTCAAAATGAATGTCTTGTGAGTGTTTTATAATGGATGCTCACCCATAGAGGTGGATCTTGTAAGGGTCAGTGGTGTTTATGCACATATGAGCACCAGCATCAACAGATATAGTATGTATTTGCTGTATTTTTCATTTGTATGTTCATTTTATGATGGATACAAACAGTAGATATTCGGTCAGTTCAGTTCAAATGGACAGGTTTAGTGAGTGGTATTTTGGCATCTCCCTGTTGTTCTGTTTGGGAGGTTCACTTACTTTAGAAAAAGTACTCTGTAGTTGTTTAGAATGTCTGAATTAAAGAATTCAGGAGCTTTAAATCTGTCTAATATATATATATATATATATATATATATATATATATATATATATATTATATAATCAAAAAGTCTTGGTTTTACTTGGTTAATAAATAATCAAACTAATTCACTGGCACCGCATCCTCTTTCACATCATCACATAAACTTGATCTAATTAGTTACTGCTGAATTATCGCATCGTATCGTGATATGGGTGTGAATCGTATCGTATTGCATCGCAATATGTCACAAATGTATCGTTAATATATCGGATCGGATACTTTGTATCGAGATGCGTATCGGATCGGCATTATACCTTAGATGCCCAACCCTAATATATATATATATATATATATATATATATATATATATATATTATAAATAAAATAAAAACATAGCTTTATTATAATTAAATTATTGTAATTGTATTTTATTAAAATACAAAATTATAAAATTTGTTGAATAACTGAATATTGAATAATTTAAATACTAAATTAACTACTAATTATCAAAAACTATTATATAATAATTTTGGACAGTTGTTTTGGACTATTTTATCCAGTATTTGTGTATTTTAGGCTTCACACAGTTGTCTTAGCAACACCATAACGTCAAACTTAAATTAAATCTATTGCAACCCAAGTCTCTCTTATGTACAGCATTCAAAATCAGTTCTATAACAGGATGGATGTAGGCAGTAGGCAGATAAGGATGGGTTTAGGCAGTAGGCAGTTCACTATATTTTGAAACGGCGCTATAGAGTTCTACTCTATAAGGGGTGTGGCCCACTCCTCATTCTGGTCACACACACTGTGTGAATGCTCACATGAGACCGCTGCCTCTTTGGTGCTGGGCAGAGTGCATGCGAGTGACATTGCCCATGGACACAGACTTGTGGAATGCGTTGCGAGAGAGGCAAAACAAGAGGTCGCCATGGCAACAGGGCCAGATTGGTGAGAGAGAGAGAGAGAGAGAAGAGGAGACAGGGGAGGGCGATATGGCGGAGAGAGGTCTGTGCATACAAAGACAGACAGATAGAAGTGAGAGAGAGGGAAAGCGGGAAGCTGAGAGGGTATAAAAGCTAAAACAGAGAGTGAGAGAACGAAAGAAAGGGCAAACAGATCTATAGACGCTAGGTTGTTGAGAAAGCAGTTCCAATAAAAGCTTCACACCTCAGATTAAAAAGGTGTGAGCCAGCTGGCCTCCACAGCCTGAAGGAACAGAGGCCTGAAGAGTTTGTGAGTGATTAGCATATACATACTGTACGCATTTACATTTAGTCAATTATGCTTGCATACAGAACTGTATTCAAGCATCATGCAAAATCTTACAGTAGTTCCTCACACATTCTGATCAGTTCCTCCATTGACGATAGACATAACTCAGCCCACATGGAATTGGCTCTATACAACAGAACTCTATACAACATCTATTTAGCATTTTAGCAAATTTGAGTGTCAATTACATGCAGTTGTATTAGGTATTTTGGCTAATTATTATAATTTCAGCAACCAAAATGAGTGGAGTAACCTCAGGGCTGTGTAGAAGTATATTCCGGGTTCAGTACAAGTTAAATTCAATTCACAGCATTTAATTACCCCAAAAATTAATTTAATTACTTTCTTTAAAAATTAAATCTGGTTTGGTGAGGCACTTTACAAAGGACATGAAAGGGGGTAAATCTATCACAATAATGCCGCAAACCTTAAAATGACTGTAACATGATTTAACCAGCTTTAAAGTTCAAAGTTTTAGCAGAGGAATTAATGTAAGTGCTTGAAGGTCTTACGGGTTTGGAACGACATAAGTAATTAATGAAAGAATTCATTTTTGGGTGAACTGTCCCTTTAAGAAAACGAGGGGTGAGTCACAAATGCTGCTGGCTGAGCTCAACCTGCATGAAACCAAAAATATTCCATTACCTGTAATAGTTCTTTACCCGTTTAAGTCAGGATTGTGCCCAAAAAGCAGAAAATGCCAAAAAAAAAGTCTGCAGATTCCATGTAGGCCCAGCAGTCACGTTCAAACACATTATGCCACATTGCTATCTATAACCTCTCTTATTAGGTACATAGATCTGATGCCCTTCAATGCCGGAGATGTAACTCAACCTGGAAATGAAGACGTGTTCTATTTCTCACAAAATAAAATATCTCAATCGATGACTGCTAGATATTTTAAATGACTGTTCCCTCCATACTAATAGCTTTGGTTTGATTAAAATGAAACATTGCTTCCTGCTGAAGGTCAATGAGTTCATTGACACTGACATTACAGTAGAACTTTTGAGAAAGGGCACAATGGGATTATAAGTCTTATATTGTCACTGATGTAAAGCATTAACAGAGAAATCTTAACCTGAAGCTTCCCGGCCATTTTACTAGGTGGGGAATTGATATGTGCTGTGGCTGCAATTTATTGACATTTACCACATCTGGCTCTGTTTCTCTTTAAATTAGATTACTGGTTATGTCTTTAATGCACAAATCATGGTACCATTTAAATTAAAGGAATATTACAGGTTCAGCATATGTTGATATCAATTTAGGCTTAAATTTTGTGGTATAGGCTAATGTTTTTACCACAAAAATGTATTTCTGCAGTGAGGCACTTACAATGGAAGAGAATGTGCTAATCTGTAAGCATTCTCAAATTCTTAGGTGTAAACAATATGAATTAACATGATTGTTGGAAAAAAACTGAATTATTAACCTTTTTCTATGTAAAGCTATATGCAGTTTTATCCAGAACCATAAAAACAGTACAGCTCACATAATACACAAAACCAGTCATAAGTTTTTTTTATGAAAATGGATTTCTGAAAGCTGAATATAAATAAGATTTCCATTGATGTATGGTTTGTTACGATAGGACGATATTTGGCTGAGATGCAACTATTTGAAAATCTGTAATCTAAGGGTGCAAAAAATCTAAATATTGAAAAAATCGCCTTTAAAGTTGTCCAAGTGAAGTCCTTAGCAATGCATATTATTAATCTAAAATTAAGATTTGATATATTAACAATAGGAAATGTACAATATCTCTATGAAACATGGTCTATTAATCAATAGTTTTGACTCATACAATGTATTGTTGGCTATTGCTACAAATACACCCATGCGACTTAAGACTGGATTTGTGGTCCAGGGTCACAATTGTTTTATGATAATATATATGAATTACTATTATTGAATTCTTAACCTAATTATAAAATAATATTCAAATGGTATTAATAGTAATGCCTCACCTCATCCTTTAATTTTATAAAACTGTACTGAACCTGGAATATTTCTATAAATAGTGTAATTCTTAAAAAAAACATTACAGATCATAATTGCAGTCACAGGAACTATAAAGCGACTGTACATGTCACTGTCATTGACCCTTGTTATCCGATTCTCCTGAATCATCTTTCACAGAACAGTATATATTTGTCTTGCATATATTAAATATCTCTTGGAGCCCGGTTAAAAGTAAAGAGAAATTACATCCGATCTCAAGTCTTACAGTATAATTACCATCCATAGGGTTATAATCACAATGGGAATGTCACTGTTTAATAAGCATTCTAGCTTATCAGGGTTTGCGCTGTACTCACTTTACGTTCCTTGTCTCCGTACTCCAGCCCCAGTGTGTCCATGGCACGCACGATAGCAGCCAGGGACTGGATGGTGTTGCTGTAGACCACTGGCTTGTACTGCTTCACATCATCACCAGAGAAACCATCCTCGTGGATAATCCTACACACATAAGAGAAGATATGTTAGAGGGCATGTAGTTCATGTCTGTCTGTGTATCTTCCCCCTGGCTTGAGGAACCGAATTCTGGTCAGCAGGCAGGAATCATGCCCTATTTCACCTCAGGCATCAGATTTTCGACAAGACATTTTGAGACTGACAGTCTACAGGCCCAGCTTTGGTGATAATACAAGAGCATAGAAAGGATGAAGAAGGATGAAGAGAGAGTGAAGGGAGATAGACAGCAAACACAGTGATGTTCGAAACATGTACAGATAGTGATGCAATGTGTCTGTTATCTGTGTTTCAAGGCTTCAACAGGACCGCACAACCCCCATGCAGTTGTCCTGCTCTGCTCTCAGTATCGATAAATTTAATTAAAGCTTGCTTTATTGCAATTAGGGTTAATATATGCATAATTGCCAAAGTCAGTGAGTGAGAATTAGATGTAACATGATCTAAATCACAGGCACTCAGCTTCACGAGGCCAAGAGATTAAAGGCTATTCAGACTAGCTTTCACATATTTTAATCTTGTACAAATCAAACATATTAGCATGTTTGTCACACATCCTTTGTATAAACAAAAGAGTAAAAATATTAATATTAATAATATTAACTGAATAAATTACCTACTAACTCCTCTGAGAAATCTAATCCTGTAATCTAATTACTGTTTTTCCACAATGCTTGTCCTAATTTATATTGCTCTGCTTCACTGAATAACATTACTAATAAATATTTACTATAATAAATCTAAAGTTCTGATGAGCTTGCTGCTTAATATTCAAATACTTGGCTAGTGCTTGCTGTAGCAGTTGCAGCATGCTTCAGAAACCCTCCACCTTCCCCAGCTCCACCTGTATAGATCTGCTATGGGGTAATCTCATGACGAAAACGTACCTGTGAGAACGTTTTCGCAAGACATGAAATACATACTGCCATGTACGTTTCATGACATATTTGATGCAAAATGTCCACTGAGTGGCATTAAAAGAGTGTTAGTTTTTTTTCCTAAAACAGATGAATGTATATATGGTACGTTTTATGTGACTTTTGTATGTCATCGCAGTTCTGGCTTGAAATGTCTGTTTTAAAATAATGTACTATTTGCACTACATCTAAACCTACCCGATACAATGAACAAAAGCGAATGCGACATAAAAACGCAATCACAAGCATGCCGTTTTAGCTTGTTTTTCGACCCCTTTCAGCTCCTTCATTGTGAGTCATGTTTTTCAAGGGATTCGTTAGCAAAGAATTCACAACCTAAGTCCAATTCCATGCCGGCTGAACAACCAATCAAGCGTTTTACATCCGGAAAACAAAACATATGGAGCTGTAATCACAACTGTGTACGAAAACGATTACAAGTGCTCGCTGCTTTACTGCTTTACTAGTGTTTATTTCTGTTGGAAATTGCAGTGATATGTACTTATTGGTGTCTTGCGAAAAAGTTCCCACTTTTTTGTCATGAGATCAGGTAGGTACATTACCATGCTAAACTCTCTGAGAGTTGTCATGATAGAACTAAATTTCTGGGTAAAATTACATTTATTTTACATTATATTTACCTTTGAGGGACTTTTTTACCGGCCTAATGATATTTTCTATCCACACATACACATATACTACTACAATAGGTTCTGCAACACTCACTTTCAGAAAAGAAACACTCCCATTTTAGTAATTGCAGACACTTATTACATCCAGATCAGTATATTTGACAGTAATTGACTTGACCTGATGTGTCAGGCAGTCAAAAAAAGTCTTATACCATTATTTAAGGCTGCCAGAACATTATGTAAATCATGGGAAACGGGTTGAAAAAGCAATCAAGGGCCTTTAAAGTCTGAATGACACATGCATTCTCGTGATTCACATTGTCAGTATAAATAATGCAGAGGTTATTTATGGTTCGTAATTTTCGTTAAAAAATCAATACGACCTCACGTTTTGTCAATCACTTTTACACACTGCCTCCGAAACTTTTGTCCATCATAAAAAAAAATTGGATCAGGTTCGTTTTTCAGTGTTTTCGCATCCGTAACAAGCATTTTGATAGGAAAGGATGACAAATACAAAACCAAAATGCATATGAAAATTTCGGACTCAGTGTGCAATGACCTTTACAGTACAATTAAAAGCACACAAAATTTTATACAACCTTTTAATTAGTAAACATTCATAACTATACATGTCAGAAGCTACATGCTGAGTGGCTTCTAAATGTCAAATGATAAACAGAAGTGATGAATGATTAATAAGCAAAAAGTAAAAGTTGCATTAAATTGCTACATTACATATACATAGCTATTGTCTTCCAGAAATGTTGGTGGGTTTATCTTCATTTTGAGCAATTTAGAAATCAGTGGAAGATGCATTTTTGTGATGAGGAGGATGAAAGAAAAGTGCAGTTGTATCATCCAGCATTGTATGCAGAGTGTTCTTTCTAAACAGCCAGCTGTGTCCTTGTCCTCTGATTCATAAGTTATGTTGGTTTTTACTCTCTCTTCTTCAGCATCTTTCCCTCACTTACTCTCACATTCCATATTCAAACATTATTACCCATTATCTACAATAAAACTGTGTTATTTCTGCAACAGACGACACGCCTGACTTTGATCCGAAGAAAGTAGAGCATTCAGAATACCCAGGGACGGGTTTCTCACAGAGAATATGACCCTGCTGGAGCCAAACCACAAAGGGGGGCCTCAGTGGCACTTGGTCCTTCTGTGGCCAAAACCCCTAATTCAATTGATTCAACTGAAATTAGGTTTGGACATCTGTCTGTTCTGCAATACTAAAAGACGGCAAGGCATTTTTAGATCGTGAGGCTTTGACCTCCTTTGCGAATAGTATACACGAATTATATGCACTTCCTTAATGCACAGTAGCATTGTCTGGCCTGAAAGCTAAAGCCAGTGAATTATCACATCAGTGCTCGGCTGGTCTTGGTAAACAGTGTTAGTGTGGCATGAGAAAAGCCAGACAGGCTGGCAAAGCTTGGCATTATGCAGACCTAGACAGGCATCACACTGGTTTATTAGACTGGTGCCAGGGAGAGGTGTGATGAAGCATGTGCTTGGGGATGATATGTTTGACCACTTGGTGCACACACACACTTAGGTGTGATGAAGGCTACTACCTGCCTATCATTAGCTCACCACTGCAACCAAAACTGTTGTTTTATACAGTTATAAAGCAGTTAACAATTCATTCAAACTAAAGTAATATAGTAATCACTATAAACTTTTGGGCTTAAAGAGACAGTTTACTCACCCTCAAGCCATCTTGGGTCTATATGACTTTCTACTTTCAGACGAATACAATCAGAGTTATATTAAAAAATGTTCTGGCTCTTCCAAGCTTTATAATGGCAGTGAATGGGTGCTGAGATTTTGAAATCCAATAAAGTGCATCTATCCATCATAAAAAGCACTCCACGTGTCTGCAGGAAGTCAATAAAGGCCTTCTGATATTAATCGATGTGTTTGTGTAAGAAAATATCCTTATTTAAAACTTTATAATGAGGAATATCTAGCTTACGCTAACTGGCGCACACATTCATGAAAGAGTGACAAATTAGAAGTACAAAACGAGGATTTATAAAAAAAAATGTTGGAGGATTTTGATATAAGCCAAGTAGAGACTGGTTTTCCTTTGCTGTAAACAAAACTTGGTTCTCGAGAGACTAGGATATTCTCACTACGCCAACATCCTACGTCATCCGCTGGAACGCCACTCTCTCGTGAATGGTGTATGACAGCAGAAGCTGGAAATTACAGTTCATTAAGTTTTAAATAAGGATATTTTTCTTACACACACACACACACACACATCGATTCGCTTCAGAAGGCCTTTATTAATCCTCCAGAGCTGTGTGGAGTACTTTTTAAGATTTTTGGGCTTCCAAGCTTAAATTCCTTTCACTGGCATTATAAAGCTTGGAAGAGCCAGGATTTTTTTTAAATATAACCCAGATTGTATTTGTCTGAAAAAAGAAAGTCATACACACCTAGGATGGCTTGAGGATGAGTAAATCATGGGGTAATTTTAATTTTTGATAAACACTTTAAACACAAAGTGCAAGGAGGTAGAAAGTACTGAAATATTAATTTGCTGGTGTTTTTATTAAAATGAATTTTCATCACAATAACACGATGAATCCTGCAATAACAATTACTCCACTTATGTAAGCCAAAATTACTGAAAATTACTCCACTTATGTGAACAATTTTTTGGGGGGTTTGATTTATAAATTAGCATTGAAGAGCTTTTTTCTCTCTATCATTTACTGATAAATGAGAGCACAGCTATTTGGTTGTTTGAGCATAAACACCTGCACTGCTTTTCTTCTGCCCCATCTTCAGGAAACAGATTAATCTAAATTAAACAGTCAAATTAGGTAAATGGCTTGTAATAAATCTAATGTAGTTTAAAAAGCTTTATCTAAAAAAAGTTCACTTTGGCAGCACTAGAACTGTTTCCTTGTGTGTGAAACGTCTTTATATATTTCATTTACGAGCAATTCAAGCTTCTATTCAACAACAGCTGGTGCTATCAAACTAACGAAAACAGTTTGATGATGGGATTACATGGCCATTCCCAGAATCTCTCTCTCTCTCTCTTTCTATGTTTGTCTGTCACTCTCACTCTTCCACATTTCTCAGATGACCACTAAATAATTCAGCTGATAAAAATAACAAATGTTTAGGGTCTTTTGAAAGTCGCAATATAAATAAGGACATCGGTTTTTGATTCCCGCAGGAGGATGGAAACATTGATCTGTTTCAAATGAGACACTGAAAGTAGACTCTAACTCAGAGGGCTCCTATTCCAGTCGACCTGGCAAAGACCAAGGGCTTGACACACACACACTGCACACAGTCTTAGTCACAGATGTGCAGATCAGGATCCTGTCCTGAGGCCAAATAGATTCCCACACCTGTGGGATTGAATGAAGTCTTCTGCATGAGTTTAGTTTTCAGGGTTGAAAACTCGACTGCTCATGTAGTCCTGTCACTAGTTGACTTTTTGGTCCTTCAACTAATTGAGTATCACATGACTTTAGCCTAGTACAGTTGCAATTGTGCAAAACTGAAAATAAAATAAAATGTGTTTTGCAGACATGGAGTTCCTCCCTGAAACTGAGAGTCACAAGTTAATGGGGCAAGACTGTTTTATCACTGACATGACAATACAGCCAGTGTGAATCTGGCAATGGAGATATGTGCGCTTTCGGCTCATCTGTGCGGTTCTCTCCGATTCAAAGTCTCTGTGAACACAGTGCAGGACTTGCCAGAAACAACAAGGCCGCTGATGGTGCACAGCATATGGACAGTTATTTACATAAGGTGAATACAGACACGTCTACTAGCTGACTACTTTCCTGGACAGCTAGTCAACTAGTAAAAAACAGACACTGTGCAAGACCTAATATGTTTACATGTCTGTGCTGAGCTCTAGGCTCATGGTCAGAAACAGACACTAGGCTTTAATGTAAACGGAAAATGAGTACTTCCTGATCAGAATATATGCACCTATAGAAATATAAATATATCACTTCCTTGTGGGTGTCCTTATATATACAAAACATAAAAAAAGAAGAAAAAGGACTTTCATACTTATAAAATAGGTGTTTAACCTATACAGAGCTAGAAACCAATAGAGAAAAAAAGATTTAGGAATGTGGTAGGTTTAAAGGGATAGTTCACCCAAAAATGATAATTTTGTCATCATTTACTCACCCTCATGTTGTTCCAAACCTGTAGGAGTTTCTTTCTTATGTTGAACATAAAAGAAGATATTTTAAAGAAATATTGACTTCCATAGTATTTCTTTCTTACTACAGAAGTCAATGGGGACCAACGACTATTGGCTCTTCAAAACAGCTTATTTTGTGTTCAACATAAGAAAGAAACAGGTTTGGATGAATTATTCCTTTAAGGGATCAAAAATAATGTGATGCAAAATAAGGCAATAATATGTGCTTTATAAGTATTAATAAACAGCTAATATGCTAGTTATACAGTTGTGGTCAAAAGTTTACGTAGCAGAATCTGCAAAATGTTAAATTATTTTTTCAAAATAAGAGGGATTTTACAAAAAATATATATATATATATTTTTTTTTTATTTAGTACTGACCTGAATAAGATATTTTCCATAAACAACATTTACATATTGTCCACAAGAGAAAATAATAGCTGAATTTATAAAAATTAACGTGTTCAAAAGTTTACATACACTTGATTCTTAATACTGTGTTGTTACCTGAATGATCCACGGCTGTGTTTTTTGTTTTTGTTTAGTGATAGCTGTTCATGAGTCCCTTGTTTGTCCTGAACAGTTAAACTGCCCGCTGTTCTTCAGAAAAATCCTTCAGGTCCCATAAATTATTTGGTTTTTCAGCATTTTGATTTTGAGATCCAACTTTTCACACTGAGGACAACTGAGGGACTTATATGCAACTATTACAGAAGGTTCAAATGCTCACTCATGCTTCAGAATGAAAAAAAAAAAAGATTAATTAAGAGCTGGGGGGTGAAAACTTTTAAACAGAATGAAGATGTGTATCGTTTTTTTTTTCTTACATTGCCTAAATATCATTTTTTTTTTCATTTAGTACTGCCCTTCAGAAGCTAAAGAAGATACTTACATGTTTCCCAGAAGACAAAATAAGTTAAATTTACCCTGATCCTCAGATTCAAAAAGTTTTCACCCCCCAGCTCTTAATGCAATGTATTTCCTTCTGAAGCATCAATGAGCGTTTAAATCTTCTGTAATAGTTGCATATGAGTTTCTCGGTTGTCCTCAGTGTGAAGAGATCAATCTCAAAATCATACAGTGATTGTTGGAAAAACAAGGGACTCATGAACAACTATCACTTAACAAAAAAACACAGCTGTGGATCATTCAGGTAATAACACAATACTAAGAATCAAGTGTATGTATTATGTAAACTTTTGAACAGGGTCATATTTATAAATTCAACTATTATTTTCTCTTGTGGACTATATGTGAACATCTTTTATGTGAAATATCTTATTCACGTCAGTACTAAATAAAAAACAACATGCATCATTCCTTTTATTTTGGTAAAATAATTTACATTTTGCAGATTCTGTATGCGTGTTACCTCTTTGTCTTCTCCAACTATAAAGGTTATATCATAACTAGCTTAAATTATGAAAGGAAGCTCACGCTATTCTCTAACATGCCGCAAAAACCACTAGAGAAGCTCGCAAACATTCACACACAGGCACCCTCATCTTAGTCTGTGAGAACCCTGCCAAGCTCATTTCTGACAGCTTCAGGGATCAAGCTCCAGGACCCACATGAGAAGGAGGATGATGAAGAGTTGTTACGAGAAGAGACAGGACCAGGGGTGTCTTTAGAAAGTTTGTGTGAGGTTAACACTCATTTTCATCTTCTCCTCTCCTCTGATATGGGCTGATCTCTGGAAGCCAGCATGTGGGTGGAGGAGGAACATCATTACAGCAAGCTTTCCTTCAGATGAACTTATTATAGAACAGCTCATTAAAGAAGAGAGAGAACCGAGTCAGAGAAAGGATCATGTCAGATTGGAAAACTTATGGCATTCATGCATGAAGATTCTAATTTCTCACATCTCGAGGCTGTCTGTAAGGTGTGCGTTTGCGTGTGTCCTGAGAGGTGAAGGATCTGGCCAACACAAGCTCCTGCTGAGGTTATTACACAATCACGCCAACTGTGCTCTGTGACGTGTAAGTTGGTTCGAGTGCACTCAATCTTACTCACACAAAGGGGCAAATCATCACAGCATTCACCAACATAAAGAGCATGTGTAGTACAACGGATAGCAATGATTTATCCGATTAGTTCAAAATTTTGTTTACTCACACTCATGCCATCCAAGATGTTCATGTCTTTCTTTTTCCATCGAAAAGAAATTAAGGTTCTTCTGTCATTTCATTTTTATTTCATGGGTTTGAAAGTATGATATTTAGATTTTTTTGCTGAACTTAATCTTTAGGGTAAGTTTTTTGCTGTCCTATGGATATAGAATTGCACAGGCATGCCATAAAAAGTCAGCTGAGCTCAGTATGCAGCATTTTATACGCTATGATAGACAGGACTAAGTGAACATTCTCCTCCTGACCTTCCATTTGGAACTCAGTTTATCAGATCAGGGAGGTTAAGAGGAGACGGTTCTAATATATAGACGATCTAAAGAGCAGCTCTCCGATCTAAATGGTTACATGGGTTTATTTTGAAGCAGTGAGGTGGAATATGATTTAAAGGATCTCAAGAGTGCACACCAGTAGCCAAAATAGAAATGCAAAAACTCTCACGCGCGCACACACACACACACACATGCACTCAGCAACCCACACTACCTCTCACTTCTATATCCCAAAGCTGGCTCATGTCATCTGTAAGAGAATCCTTTGTCCCGATGGTGCGTTTGAGTGCTGTTTCTGTCATCACTCTCCGGACATGGTCACTTATCCCACCAAACACCAGGAGGGACATCTATTTATAACAATAATAATCAGGGCTTCGCATTCCCAATCTCATAGGAAGTTCGCAGGTCAACCTCTCACCACTAAAGCCTAACATCTGCCCAACATGTAGCTGCCATCCCTTCTGCTGCATGCAGATGTATGCGAGTCACGTTCTATTAGATCAATTCGCAGAAACGTTTGTCAAAGAAAACGGAGGAAAAACTACAGAGCGTAATTACAATTATGAAACAGCAGGCTGATTGTGACAGGTCTATAATATCCCTCCCTCTTTCTTTTCCTTCGATCATGTAATTTTTTTCTCTCAACCTTTCTCACCGAGTGATGTCAAAAGCAAGCTTTAGGAACAATACAGAAGAGGAGTGTTTTAAAGAAAGCAATTACACTCAAATTTTCAGTATTTGCTTTTTTCAAAAACATAGTGAGCTGCCTACAAAAAGAGACTTTTAAGAGATAGTTGACCAAAAAAATGAAAATTCTCTCAATAATTACTCACCCTAATTCCAAACCCATAAGACCTTTGTTTGTCTTCGGAACACAAATTAAAGATACTTTTGATTAAATTCAAAAGCTTTCTGAACCTGAACCTAGACAGCAACGCAACTGACACGTTCAAGGCCCATAAAGCTTTTAAGGACATTGTTAAAATAGTCCATGTGATATCAGTGGTTCAACCGTAATTTTATGAAGCTACAAGAATACTTTTTGTGCTAAAAGAAAACTAAAATAACAACTTTATTCAACAATTTCTTCTCTTCCGTGTTATTTTTCGGCAAAAGTGCGTCGTAGACTGAAAACGGAAGAGAAGAAATTATAAAATTGTGGTTAAACCACTGATTTTTTTGAAACTGAGTTAAATAAATAAGCTTTCCATTGATGTATGGTTTGTTATGATAGGACAATATTTGTTGAGATACAACTATTTGAAAATCTGGAATCTGAGGGTGCAAAAAAAAAAATCTAAATGATGTTTTATTAACAAAGTTTGGGAGGAGCACGTCAGATACTTAGCCTTAATTAACACAGCTGGAACACACTCAAGTTGACGGTTTGACGGTTTATCAGCATCCCTCCACCACCCCATCTCCTCACTCCGAGTTCTTTTTACACATATACGGGGGGGGGGGGGGGGTACTCTAGGTTCGGGCCATTCCCGAGCTCGGAGCCCTTCCCTGGACAGCAAGCCAAACACGCTTTACATACTTCAGCTAATTATATGTAAGTGCGAACTCGTGAAATATTGAGAAAATCGCCTTTAAATTTGTCCAAATTAACTTTAGCAATGCATATTGTTAATCAAAAATTAAAGGAGTAGTTCACTTTCAGAACAAACATTTACAGATAATGTACTCACCCCCTTGTCATCCAAGATATCTTTCATATCTTTCTTTCTTCAGTCGTAAGGAAATTATGTTTTTAGTTTTAAGTGAACTACTCCTTTAGGTTTTGATATATTTAGGGTAGGAAATTTACTAAATATCTTCATGGAACACGATCTTAGATTAAATGGAACTGCGATTGTCTTTTCTTCTCTATTATTATGTATGTACAATTGAAATGCCTTCTTAAACAAGAAAAAATATAAACCAGGACATAGTTTTGTCTATTGGGAGGTGACTGAATCATTGGATACTTGTCGTTTGCTAATTACTGCAATCTTATGTGAGTGACAGGTTGATGGAGGGGAAGCTTTACTGTCCTGTCCTCGTGCCATTGAACACGTCATTAGAGAAGAGATCCCAGTTTGAGAGGAAGAGGAAATTAATTTTTTTAATTAAAGTTTAAAGAGGCAACATGCATTTAAAAAATATACAAATTGAGAGTTTTGATATCATTGTGACTTTAAAGAGCAGCTTCTATTATATGACATACAGTTAAACCAAAATGTAATCAGACACCTTCAACATTTCTCACATTACCAATTTATTCGCTATAGTTTAGAAAATGGTAATAATACGACAAGAACTAAAGAGGTAAACTGTGTCAGAACAAATTCATCTTAATAACGTCAGATAACTTTGATAGAAAAGTTATTTAACAAAACATGGTCAGGTCAAAGTGTCAAATCAAATTTTTGGTCCCAAATTTTTAGCACCTTTACTGGTATTTCACTGTATGAAGAATTTTTGGGAATAATATGTCACAGTCTATTCTATTTTGCTATCCTCACGTACATAAATATCGAAATTATATCTAGTGTCTGAATCATTTTTGGTTTACACAGACTATTTAGTTGGAAACTATATAGAAATGTATTCACTGAGACTGATTAGCCTGAACAAAATTTCACTCTATACCTACATAATGTGATATTTAGGCCTAATATTAATTTTCCTGCACCCACTCAGGCTTGGTTATGTAAGCAGAAATGAAAAGTCATTTCATAAGTGAAAAAATTTACATGAACATTTTAATGTAAGCTTCACAATATCACGCTCTGATGAATAATACCAGTTATTTATAAGAAAGTAAATTGGGTCAATTTTAATTTCATGTTGCCTAAAAGCTGGAAGTGGTTATTAGTACCAGACTAGCAGATTACTATGGACTGGTCATGAATACATAACAGTACTCACACCCAGACATGTTCAGCCTTCGTCCTGTACACTCCCCCCACCCTGATTCACTGACACTTTTCCTCTGATTCATGGTTCACAGTAACTACCCATCCCCCTTATCTACTCTAGGTCATTTGTCATCCTCTAATTATGGCAGCCATTGTTATCTCCATGGCAACAGTGAAGAAAAAGAGGAGGGAATGCATACAGATAAATAAAAAATGGCAGCACATCCTCAGTGTTCACCAGAGGAACGTGCACATCGCAGCTGAAAGCACCTGCAGTAGTTCTTATTCACTGTAAGAGTTAAACCATCAGCTGTTCCTGATAAATGACGTTACACGTGATTACCGTAAGCGATTGGGCAACATCTGTAGTTTTCAGTCAGTGAAAAGGAAGTGAACACTGCAAAAGCAGAAATGCTCCACATGGTGCCTGTGTGAACAAAAGGCTACAGGCGGAGTCCCTACTGCATCTGCAATTATACCTTAATTAAAAGTTGCTTGTGTAATACCCAAGCTCCATTTGTGTTTCTGTGTGTGTGCACGTGTTTGCTCCCTAGGGCTGAAAGTTGCTGGAAACCGCCAACAGGCCAACCAATTTATACCTACTCACAGTCACCAGGTAAAGGTTACAATGATACACACATGGCAAAACACAGTCAAAGCAGGATGCAATTAACACTCTTCACACACATCACCTCACAACAGACTTTTCATCAGTATCCCACTAACACTCGCGAAAAAGGAAATTATTTCCACACAGCTAGGTGTGAAAGACCAAAGCTGTGACATTCTAGCATTTAAAGAGACAGTTCACCTCAAAATGAAAATTCTGTTGCATCCTCATGTCGTTTCAAAACTGTCCATCCACTTTCAAATGGCTATTTTAAAGTAATCTCTTGTATTGTAAAATGCACACTCAGCGCCGCCGAGAGTTTCGCGCGGTCGTTAAAACGAAACCAAAAGTAAAACCTGCACGCGCATTCAAAAGCTATTTGCATTTAGAGAGCGACTCCCCAATGAACGCAAATTAAGCTACATAAAATATCTAGGCTGTTATTAGTATGTGGGCTATAATAAATTTGTGTAGTTGTGTAGATAGCTCTGTATCATGCTTGGAAAATTCGGTCACTATTTGCACTTTGAATATTGAAAGAGTACTTTGATCGTGCCAGATTTATGGACCAGCAGAGCAATGGAACCACATATGAGCATGACGATCCGTTAAACCCCTTAACTGTGACTCCCATTTTTGATCAGAGACGTGAAAATGAAGAATTGAATCTTAATCTATAATTCATGGACAAGAACATTTATTAATATGATTTCGATGTACATTTTCCATGTTAATGCAATGTCTGATTTTAAAATGGCATTCCAAAGGATGAATTTTGAAATTAAGTTTTCATCTGATATATCATTTCTTATTATTTCTAATGTGTGATAGGAAAAAAGGCAACAAGAAAGTGTTTGTGAAAAAGGTCAGAACTCCTGTTATGAAGTAGATTTTTGAGGTGCACTCTTGTCATAAATTAATCTATGAAACTTTTGTCATAAATTATTTTCCTACATAATTTGTAACACAAAAAAAGTCAAATATTTCTTCAGGAGCCTTAGACCTTTTCAACGATATATAGTTTGTCATGATTAGATTAGGATTTATTTGTAAAATGGTGAAGTAAACTCGGGCATCCCACAGAGTGGACGGTGATGTTGACAGGCTAGTGTTTCTAGCTAAGAATCTTTAAATCGCTTTACTCTGACACCTTTGTATGTTTATTTTTTAATGTTTAATGGTGATTTTTTTTTGTTTACATTATTACATTATTTTTCATTACATTTATTTAAATTTAAAGCAAAGTTTATTTTGTCTTATTTCACTGCTATTTTACTGCTGTTTGATAACTTAATGTTCAGGGGTAAATCTTTAAAATAAAAAAGTTCTCCAGAATCGTGAGAGAATCGAGATCTTTATTCTGAGCAAAAAAATTGTGATTCTCATTTTATTCAGAATCGTGCAGCTCTAATAGTAAGTACATCGAGTTAATATTACTCAGTACTTAACACTTAAAATAAAGTGTAAAGAAGTGGATTTTTAAAAAAACATACATTTTATGGACCCCAAATTTGTGAATGGTAGTAAATATAAGCCAACACAAGGCTTAGAAAGCAAGCTAAGACTTTTAAGGTATATATGTAATAAATATAAATCTATAATATTTTGTTATTAAGTTCCTTTTTTCAATTAAAGACTCTACCACAGTTCTGCTCCAGACACACATTATATAATCTGACCATAAGGAGAGTTCACACTGCACTGCCATGCTGTAAATCAGCTGACCCCAGATCAGATGAGCAGACCCACCCTGACTGCCTCCCCAATAAAGCTCTTTTGTGTTGGCGTTGAAGAGGCTGGCCTAGGACCTGCTTTATGGCCCAACACAAACACCTCACTAAGACAAAGGCCTTTTGTGTGATCACCAGCACATGGGTCAGCCAGAACTCTCCGCACCGCAAATACATATGGACCCACCACAGAGAGACCAAAAGAGATGAAGAGGGTGGCAACGCAGAACCGGTGGGAAGAACAAGGGTCACTGAGGGGTTCAGGGAAGCACTTGACATTCCGGCCCCACTGTTTCCCACTCTCCTGTTCATCCTTTACTTTGCATCAGGCCTCAACTCTCTAACCCACAAACTGTTAAATGTGCTGTTTCAGACAAAAAGAGATTTGTTTGGGTGTGTGACTGAGCAGGAAACATAGAGAAACAGATACTTTTTTGCCTAAGCTGAACACTTTCTCACTTCCTCTCTCTGATTTTTAATTTACAATAAATGAGAACAGAATTACTGTGCAATATCTTAGGTATAAACACAGATAAAGGATATGACTCCGTAAGGCAGGTCGAAACAAATACTGGGGATTTATTGCCAAATATTGTGCTATTTTACTTCCCAAAACACCAATAATATTCTCATGTCAAAGATGAAATAGTGGTTACATTAAAGGGAACCCTGGGTATTAAGACATGCATGGCTTAATACGTAAATTAAATACTGAAATATGTAACAGAAAACCCATAAAAGATTTGCGTTATTTAAAACATCCACATCGTTTTATACATATTTTGGACTATGGGGGGCACCATTTCAATGACTTCAAATGGTTGCACTCTGTGAGCTACTGGCGCTAACTGTTGCTATTTTTACCACAACACAATTTGGAATACACAGTAAAATACTGTACTGTACTAATCTAGTAAGAGCTTACAGGTGGCGATGGATATAAGCTTAGGCTTAAAACAACAGATTTTTACCCTCAAGGAGTCTAAACGCCCCTAGATATCGAGTGAAATCCACACTGAGAAACTCTTGCAGTGTCTGAGATGTTGTGAAAAGCGGCGACATGTATACATCCTGCCAGGATGGCATCTAGCGTTTCTTGTCAATGCTATTTGTAAGCTCTTTCAGTAGCTGCGCTCTATTAAAAGCCTCAAAGGCATCCAGGTTGAAGTGGAAAGAACAAAGACGCAGGTCTTTAAGAAGTTTTATTCATCCACAGATATCTTCCCATTCTTTTCTCATTTTCTTATCGCTAAGAAAGCAGTGAAGACTTACATCGCTTCTCTTGTTGGCCTTCGACTGAAAATTACAACCAAAAGCCGCACAATATGTCATCGTAATAGTATTTTATTTTTTACGAGTTGTGTTGCAGTAAAAATAGCAACAGTAGCATTCATAAGCTCAACAGAAAAGTTGTAATGTTAATTGCTGCAAACCAGGCATAAAAAGAAATCTGATGCAACGTGAGCAAATCTACAGTAAATGTAATGCTGCCATGGACACACATTGAACTCTAATTGTGATTGCCACAATAGATACTTTTTTGGCCACTTTCTTTTTTTTATACATTTTTTTTCTATTTTAGGGGGCATTTTTGTTCATTTTGGTGACAATTTTGCCCCAAGCCCCCATTAAAGGGATAGTTCACCCAAAAATACAAATTCTGTCATTAATCACTAACCCTCATGTCGTTCCAAACCCGTAAGACCTTTGTTCGTCTTCGGAACACAAATTAAGATAGGAGAGTCCTTCCACATTCAAGGTCCAGAAAGGAACCAAGAAAAATGACCAAATATTCAAAGCACGCATGTGCGCAATGTTTCGCGATTCTCTCTGGAATTGATTCTGAGCTTAGTTTTTGACAGCAGATGGCGCACTAATCTAGTTTTTACCGACACACTTAAATTGTGCGCTCAGCTGAGTCTCAGAATGCTTTTATGACGCGAGATTAATGTAAAGATCACATGAACACCCTTGTAACTCGCTTCAACCTTTATGAATGATAATTTTAGGTTCAAGTGTGTGTAAGGAATTGGAATTGTAAGTAACTGCTGTTAAAAACTAAGCTAAGAATAGATTCGAAAGAAAATGGCGATGCATTTAGAAAATCTCAGAATCGATATAGAATCATTTCTCAATTCACAATGCATTGATTTATTTTCCAGCCCTACTTTCTGGATCTTTCTGGACCCTTGCTGTCTATGGGATTCAGAAAGCTTTCGGATTCATCAGAAATATCTTAATTTGTGTTCTAAAGATGAACAAAGGTCTTACAGGTTTGAAACGACATGAGGGTGAGTAATTAATGACAGAATTTTCATTTTTGGGTGAACTATCCCTTTAATGTACCAACATTTATGTATATATGTGTATATATATATATATATATATATATATATATATATATATATCCACACACACACACCTACACAAAGACGTAGGTTGTCTTACAATAGAAACCATAAGCAGTATGGTATATATAACCTGAGTGTTGCATGTTTAACTGAATTTGTGGGTTTGATGGCTTTGCATACCCAGTAGCGTTCACAAATCAGATGCAAAATACAAGCTGCCATGGCACAGCTATAGAAACAAATACATACACATTGAATAATCATCTCAGAGGGCCATGCGGAAATCAACCCACCCCAAAAACAACTGAGATGTGTCTTGTTGAAAGTCACAGTGTCTGTGGGCCGAGCCGGAGGGGATCACTGGAGAGTATTACAGCCAGAGCTCTGGGAAATCAACACATGAGAACCGTTTGTTCTCCCTGTGCCCAGTCAACTCCAATCACGTCAGCTAGACACATGAAACCCCCTCTATTACAGAAGGACAGAGAGCCAGACAGACAGTCAGAAGATCACCGACAGAGAGAGAAGCAAAAATGGACGGGGAAGCTATCATTTGTACAGTTCATTTCACCAGCCTGTGTGTTTCATCAGAGCTCCTTCCCTTTCCCTTTTTATAGTGACTCAGAGCTTCCCCAAACACGTACACATTATGGTTTGCAAGTGTGTGTAGTCACAGCCCCACCCAAACCCACTGCACTTGCAGCACTTGGTACATTAAAATGTATAATCTTTCTATAGGATGTTTTAGACGTAAAGCTGTAGTGTAAAAGGCCTTGTAATCTGCATACTGCACACTACCGCAGTTGCCAATAACAGAGCCAGCAGTACTGCATTCACAAGCAAGGGTGCTTTGTGTCAATGCTAATTTCCTTTCTTCGCATTAAAATAGGCTTTACCCACCCAAACAGCCCTCTTCAACTTACATCTGCTATGAACCTTGAACAATAGAGCTAAAAACATGCAGGGTTCAGTAAAGGTCCAAGTTAAACCCAGTGAGGTCAAAGAATACACATACTAGTCTTAAAAGGCTAACTAAAGTAACCAAACACAGTATATGTATGATATTGAACCATATTTTATTTTCAAGTAATGCATTTTCATGTACCATTTCTGCTTTTACACTACCAGTCAAAAGTTTTTGAACAGTACGATTTGTAATGTTTCTTTAAAAAGCCTCTACTACTCACCAAGCCTGCATTTATTTGATTCAAAATACAGCAAAACAGTATAAGTTTGAAATATTTTTACTATTTAACATGTTTTCCATTCAAATATATTTTAAAGTGTAATTTATTCCTATGATTTCAAAGCTGAATTTTTAGCATCATTACTCCAGTCACACGATCCTTTAGAAATCGTTCTAATATTCTGATTTGCTGCTCAAAAAATAGAAGGAAGTTATTTTAAATAGTACAAATATTTCACACTATTACTGCTTTTGCTGTATTTTGGATCAAATGAATGCAGGCTTAGTGAGCATAAGAGACTTCTTTAAAAAACATACTGTTCAAAAACTTTTGACTGGTAGTGTATAAACTAACTAAAAGAAATACACACAAAAGGAGCAAAAGTCGTATTATTATTTATAAGTACTCAGCTCCAGGGTGTCACAGTGAAAATTTCAGATTGCTGTAGAGCTGAAGTCCCACTTCCAAGAGAAGTGAAACAGCGTGTCACTATTACTGCTGTATCTTACAGTATTCTTCATCTAAACCTTCATTGGATACAAATAACTCAACACATAATGTCCTCTCTAGAGACTAGAGACAGGATGTTTCATGCTCCGCTACTCAAGTATATGGCCAGAGTTTAGCTTCATGGCCGTACAGATGGAGTAAAACTGAACAGCTGGGGCCTCTGCTTCAACCCTTCAATTAGCCAGCTACAGGACAGCCCAGCATATTGCATACTGCAGAGGTCATTTTAGACAAAAACAAACATTTTTAATCCTATCCAGTCTATCCAGCAGCAGAAGTCCGCTTTTAAAGGATAACATGACAAGTGGCCTTGGATTACAGTACATAGATTAGAAACAGAACCAATTTTGATGAGATGGGAAAAAAATCTAAATTAGGGCTTTCACAATTCATTGTTACTACAGAGGCAAAGTATTCTAGCCAATGTTTACTTTATGTGACTCACAATATTCTCCACATCATCAGCATTTTTTTCTTACTTTTGTGGCAAGTCCAGCATTACTCACAAAGACGTTGTTATTGAGATTTTTTCATTTCTCCATTTTTAGATTCAGTCTAGATTGCAATGTCCTATTTGCTTACAGTTTCTGTCAGTCTCTGGGCGACACTTGATTAGTTTCAGGGAGGTTTGCAAGAATTTTGGCTTGCATTTTTACTTCAAATTATATTAGCCTATCTCAGATGTCCGCGACATCAGCACAGTTCCTTTATTACATGATTTCTGAATGCAAACATGCTCCGAATTCACTTTATAAAATATGATTTTGCTGTAACAGTTTACTGTACAGTAACTTTTAGGTCAGTTTGAGGTTTTTGAAAAAAGTCTTTTATGCTCACCACCCTGCATTTATTTGATTAAAATACAGTAAATACTGTAATAATATACAATTTTATATAATATTTATAACTTAAAATAACAGTTTTATATTTTAATACATTACCAGTCAAAAGTTTTTGAACAGTAAGATTTTGATGTTTTTTAAAGAAGCCTTTTCTGCTCATTTGATTTATTTGTTAAAAAAATACAGCAAAAACAGTAATATTGTAAAATATTTTTGCTATTTAAAATAACTGGTTTCTATTTGAATATATTTTAAAATGTCATTTATTTCTGTAATTAAAGCTACATTTTCCACATCATTACTCCAGTCTTCAGTGTCACGTGATCCTTCTAATCATTCAAATCATTCTAATATGCTGATTTGCTGTTCAAGAAACATTTATTATTATTATTATTATTATTATCATTATTATTATTTAAAACAGTTGAGTAAATTTTTTCAGGATTCTTTAATGAATAGAAAGATCCAAAGAAATTATAGAGATACTTAATACTTACTTTTATAATTGGCCCAAAGTGATGACAAAGACATTTATAATATTACAAAAGATTTCTATTTCAGATAAATGCTGTTCTTCTGAACTTTCTATTTATCTATAACTTTCTATTTCTATTTGAGCAGCAAATAAGAACATTAGAATGATTTCTGAAGGATCATGTGACTGAAGTAATGATGCTAAAATTCAGCTTTGAAATCACAGGAATAAATTACATTTTAAAATATATTCAAATAGAAAACAGTTATTTTAAAGAGTAAAAATATTTTTAATTCAGTTTTACTGTATGCTGTACTTTGGATCAAATAAATGAAGGCTTGATGAGCAGAAGAGGCTTTAAAAAACTTTAAAAATGTTACTGTTCAAAAACTTTCGACTGGTAGTGTATATTTTAAATGATTTTAATATCTGCAAAAAAATTTTGTAGCCATTACTCCAGTCTTTAATGTCACATGATCCTTCATAAATCATTCTAATATGCTGATTTGGTGCTTAAGAAACATTTCTTATTTTTGCTGCTTAATATTTGGGCGAAACTCGTGGTTAATTGTCCGCAGGATTCTTGGATTAATAGAAAATTTATTTGAAAAATATTTTTTTGTAACATAGATGTTTTTCCTGTCAATTTCAATCAGTGTTGTAGCTTCTGACCCCAATTTTTAAACAGCAGTGCACAAAATATTACCATTAATAATCAACTATGTCAGCAACGCCTAGTCTAAATACGTTTAACAGCCTCATAAACAAGAATCTGATCTATGACCTGATGACATATGGCTTAAATATGCCACAACTGGCACATAACTGGTATCCATTGCACAAATCATACCTTATAACTTTTCATATATACATTTGATCTGTTTTCTGAAGGCTTCCTTGGATCATCCATGCATGACACGCGTGGGTGAGGAAGTGACATGCAGGACGATGACACATGGCGTCATCTCCAGGGTCTCTGAAACGGTTCTCATCACCATATACTCACATTTTCTCTCTCTTTCGCTCCCCCAAACACATAAAATACATCTCCAATCGCTCATATTTCATTCCCATAGGACTAGGTGCCAGGAAGACGAGCGCAGGAACAGAGAGAAAGAGAGAGAGCCGTGTATATGTGACGTGAACAGCTATTGAGAGCAGCCTGTGCACACTTAAACACTCCCTTCTCACACTGAACTAATGAAGCAGATGGAAGCACTGTTGCCTGCCTAGAGAACTACACCATAATCACAGGGTTTACCAACATCTCCCCTCCTCACGCTGCGCCCTCTCTCGCCCTCATTCTCTCTCACCATCTTTCACACGTCACCCAGTTCCCTGGTTTACTCTGACATGTTAAGTGCACACCTCCTTGTTTAATCCACCCTTTTCAAGCCATGCAATACAGAATACTGTTTAGTGGATGTATTCATTATGGAACTTCTTTTTACTGTATGCATTTTACAATGCAATACATCATATTGAAGCAGCAATATCCTAAAAAGCATTTTAAGTAACTGTCGGTGGCGGAACATTTAACGGTCTAGTTAAGCTTAACAAAAGCCCTGAAAAAGCAACTCATTCATGGTGTACTACAGTAAGAAGCCCAGAGCTACATACTCCACTCCTTTAGGACCCAAACAGTTTAACCAGCTCCATCATGAGACACTCTTATTACCCAATTAAGCACATCAGAGCAACAATGAATCCTTAGAGAGGAAAGAGTCATCACTCTGGATGACTAAGAAATATGCCTGAGGCATTAGCTACAATGGCTTAAAAGCAGTGGTAAATACTGTCATTAATTTGCTAGGCTGACCAAGCAATTTAAAACAGAAAAAAATGAAATAATTTTGGTTTCTCCTCATCCTCAACCTGAACTCATTCTCTAGGCACTGCCCTTATATGCCCTTTTTTGTTTAATAATCATAGAATAAACAGGATTTATTAACTGCTGAAACTGTCAATGACAATGTCAACGTTACCTGGAAATACACATTAAATTTAAAATTTGCTGTAAATAATGCACAAGATATAAGTAGCACTGGTATATCTGTAGCAATGGCCAAAAATACATTGTATGGGTCAAAATTATTTAATGTTCTTTTATGCCAAAAATCATTAGGATATTGAGTATCATGTTCCATGAAGATATTTTGTACATTTTCGACTGTAAATATATCAAAACTTTGTTTTTGATTGGTAATATGCATTGATAAGATTAATTTGGACAAGTTTAAAGGCGATTTTCTCAGTATTTTGATTTGTTTTGCACCCTCAGATTCTAGATTTTCAAATAGTTGTATCTCAAATAAAATATTGTCCAAACAAATCATACATCAATGGAAAGCTTATGACTAGTTTTGTGGTCCAGGGTCACATTTAAATTGTTAAATAAGAGGAATATGTACATTTTCGCCACCCACATTTTATATATCTGCTTAATTATGCCCTGCTAGTAGCTGATTTAACTAATTTGGATACTGTCTCAAGCTAGCCATTGTATTTAAGGTATAAAACATTCACACACATATGTAATACAAAAGAATCAACGTTGGTAGGTGTTAGGGAAAATAAAACAAACCGCACCTTTCTCTAAACACGTGTGAGCAACGTAAACGACGCACAAATCCATCCCCCGTTTTCCCTCTCGCCGCAGGTTCAACGTTCTTAGCGACGGAGAAAACCGAAAATGGCCGAAGAAAGCCGATCACAGAAAAAGACTCTGCTGGGCGCTGTCCACCACTGAAACCGCCTGAAATGCTCCGATGCACTATTTCAAAAACATATCCGTGCGTTTTTCCATCACAAAGGCTTAGGATGGCATTGCAAAAGCACCGTAATATAACAGCCTAGCAAGACCAGATATAAAATGACATTTTCTGAGGGCTGAGATTTCGCTTCGACAAAGGCAGCTCGTGCACACTTGAGAATGGAGGCGTTTCTTTATCGAATGCTTTGAATTGAGATATAAACTCGAACTCGATATATAAAAATCTCACTTGTATTCTAACGCGTGTTGTCAATAATCATACACATAATTAACCTATTTGTAAGGCTATTCTATAACACAACACTATGTCCCAGAGATGGTGATCATATTGCAAAGCGAGTCAGAGGAGAAAATAACCAGAGGAGCTGCATTTATAAGACATTCAACTAAGGATATGACATTCAAACCGCAAGGTAGATGAACAGATCGTTTTCAATGAGGCGTAAAGAGAACGTCAGTGCATAAAAATGGCCGTGAGGAAGTTGAGCTGGTTGGGTGTCAAACCTCCTTCCTTCACCATGAGCATCAGCCCAACACAGACTGCAAACGCATGAAGGCCTGTTCATGTTGCACCAACGCCATGCACACACAGCCGACAGCATTATCTCCAGGCACCATTTGCCATATAAGCTCTGCCTTCACCATTCTCAGTCAACAGAAGGCTCCTAACACCGTATTAACTACATAGTAGGGAGTCAGAGATAGTGGGTTCTTTTAATATTTTTTAGCATTTAATAAATGCTATCATATTATTCATCAACGTGCATTATATTGATTACAATATCATTCATCATGTAACTGTATTTATGCAAATTTGCATAGGAGGACATTTATTTTAGAGCCAGTATGTTTTTTTTTTCATTGAAAGGGGATTCGTTTTATCAATGGACCTAATACTTAAGAGACGATATCCAGTCTAGTAGAAAAGAGTGGATATCGGTAAACAAATAAAAAGCCAGTTATCGATCTATACTGCATATAATTCAGGTAGCTAATATGACATATTAAAGTCTAACATGGTGCTGCATTGTACTGAACCCTATAGAACAGCCATTTAATTCTCTACCAGAAGGGCACAGTAGCCTATATAGCTATATACATCTTATATTTGATCGATTTCTGACGTTTGTCATAGGAGCAAATGCACAGGGAGACATCAGAGACATCCGTAAATGCCCACAGGATGAAGTGAAATCGGGGTGGAGTGTGGTAATGTTACTCAGCCGGGTGTGAAGTAGGCTACGCTGTCAGTGGACGTCAATGGAGCAATAGACTAAGAAACACGGTCCCCCAGTTGACTTTCAGCACCATTTTCGTGAACAGCACATCGACGGCGCCTCGTCTTCCCGAACCCACCGATGCAAATACTGTGGATCTGCTATACCGTGTCATCACGCCACGGCTACAATGTATGTAACACGCTAGTGGAGAGAGAACTCCTTGAAAATATGGCGGACCTAAGAATTCGCCATCAAGCAATCGAGGGTGTGTGTGGGTGGGTTCGTGTGTGTCTCACACAGCGCACACTGACTGACTGACTGACTGACTGACTGCTTGACTGACTGATGGATGTCATTTAAAACATGCCACTTACTTCATCTGTTTCACGATGGTACTTTTCCCAGATTCCCCAGCCCCTGTGGAGAAGAGACAGACACAAGGGAGTAAGAATCGCCTGTCAAAATGAAGAGAGATCCCATATATGTGCATTCATCGGATGAGACACTGCTCCACTCCGCATTACCTAGCAGGAGCAATTTCACATCTTTAGCAGCAGTGATTCCGTCTTCTTTGAGGTTTTTCTCGATGGCTTTGCTCCTGTCCAGAGCCGCTCTTTCCTCTGCGCTCAGTGTACATCCCATGGCTAGATGAACCTCGGCTCTTTTTTATCTCCAAAACGGTCCGGGTGAGAAATATCCTCGGTGTTTCTTCCTTATCCCTCTCTAAGGCTGTCCCTATCCCTCTCTCTCACACACACACTCTCTCTCTCCCTGTCGACGACTAGCTAGAGCATTAAATCCCGCAAAAGACAACGTTGGGCTGGAACATAAGTCTCTGGCGCGCGCTCTCGGACTGTGTAGCGGGGTCGTGGTGCTCGGTCCTCGGGCTGGGAGGTCTCTACTGGGCGGCGGCGGCGGCTGCGAGCGCTGGCATCGTTAGCGTGCGCACAATGGAGGGTCAGTATGGAGAGAGAGCGCGCTGGGCTCGACGCTCTCAGAGACAATCTCGCTGACGTCAGGAACGGAGAGGGAGAGAGAGAGCGCGCGCGCACGAGCGAGCATTCGAATCGCGCACCGTTAACTACAGCTAGATTTACGCCGTTATCTGCAGGCGGAATAAATGCGTTTCTCTCGGTATTTCGCGCAACGCAAACGCTGATAAACGACGTGTGCGCGGGGATATACGGGGATCGGCACTGTGAATGTGGGGCGGATGATTTAAAACCGATGAGCGGGCCCTGGTCACAGGAAGAATCACAGAAAGGTGTGGCCATTAGCCTAGTGTTGACAACCTGTAACAGCAACGCCAATGACTAGAAATCTGACGAGGGAATTGTAAATATTTACACTGACACGAAATTATTGACACAATATTTTAATTATTATACTGTATGTTGTTTAACAACGCCAGTGTGCATAATGACTTTCAGGGGAAATCGAATAAAATTACTAATTACTCGTTACTCCTCAAAAATAGCATTAATATTAAATTACTTATACTCCCTGCCTGCAGTAATTCGTCACTCCACAGAAAATATCAATTACCTCAAAATTCTGACATTTACACAGTATTTCATTAGACAGAATCATTATTTCTATTCATTTTCCACTGGATTATATTTGCCTCGTTATGTGATCAAAATTGACTTTACAGTTACAGGTTTACAGTTAGTTTCGAGTAAAAGCGCATTAATCTCATAAATTGTTATTTTCAGTATGTCGAGGAAGAAAAATATTTTAACTTTAACATTTCACTTACATTTACACTACCAGTCAAATGTTTCTTGACAGCAAGATTTTTAATGTTTTTTAAAGCAGTATCTTCTCACCAAGCCTGCATTTATTTGATCCAAAATACAACAAAAGCAGTAATATTGTGAAATATTTTTACTATTTAAAATAACAGTTTTCTATTTGAATATATTTTAAAATGTAATTTATTTCTGTGATCAAAACTAAATTTTCAGCATCATTACTTCAGGCAAATAATACTTCAAATCATTCTAATATGCTGATTTGCTGTTTAAAAACATTTTTATTAGTAGTAGTATTATTAGTATTATCATTATTGTCATCAATATTTAAACAGTTAAGTACTTTTTGAGGATTCTTTGATGAATAGAAAGATCCATAAATCAGCATTTATCTAAAATAAAAAGCTTTTGTATTATAGACTATACTATTTAAAAGTCAGTATAATTTTTATTTATTTTTTATTTGGCAAAGAACTTACAGAAATTAATACTTTTATTTAGCAAGGATGCTTTAAATCGATCAAAAGTGATGATAAAGCCAAAAGATTTCTATTTCAGATATTGTTCTTCTGAACTTTCTATTCGTCGAAGAAACCTGAAAATTTATATTTAGCTCTTTTCAACATAATAATAATAAATGTTTTTTTAAACAGCAAATCAGAATATTAGAATGATTTCTGAAGGGTCATGTGATGGAGTAATGATGCTAAAATGTCAGCTTTGAATTCACAGGAATAAATTACATTTTAAAATATATTCAAATAGAAAACAGCTGTTTAAAATAGTACAAATATTTCAAAATTGTACTGTTTTTGCATCAAATAAATGCAGGCTTGGTGAGCAGAAGAGACTTCTTTAAAAAACATTAAAAGCCCTACTGTCCAAAAACTTGTGACTGGTCATGCCTTGTAATTTAGCACCACCTTCAAAGCTAGCTAACTTACTTTAACAACTTGTTGGGGCCCTCTGAAAATTTTTTGAGTAGCAGACCGTTTCTATATTTGGTTGCATTGTGAGTATTTGCAGCACATGTTACTAAATCTTGTGCCCAAACTGATCTCTAATCAAAAACATTACCTTATCTTCCTCCTCGAAACAAAATGTCTTCTCTGATGAAGTGTGCACTGGTTTGAGGGCGGGACAATAATTCCTACATTGCAGCAACCTGTCAATCATATGAGATTGCAGCAATTAGCAAACAACAATGACCCAATGATCCAATCAATTCCTGACAGACAAAATCAAGCCCCGCCCTACATTTTTTTCTCATTTAAGATGCCAGTTTACTCTGATATACATAAAAAGGAGATCAATTTCTATTTTAAGCCAACTTTAAAGTAGTAGTTAACCCAAAAATTAAAATTCTGTCTTTAATTACTCACCTTATGCTGTTACAAACCCTTAAGACCTCCGTTCATCTTCGGAACACAAATTAAGATAGCTTTGATGAAATCCGAGAGCTTTCTGACCCTAGTCAGCAAGGGTGCAATCCACATTCAAGGCCCAGAAAGGTACCAAGAATATCAACTAAATAGTCCATGTGACAGTGGTTTTACCATATATATTTTTTTAAAAAGCTACAAGAATACTTTTTATGTACAAGATAAATTAAAAAAATAACAACTTTATTCAACAATTCTTCTCCTCTGTGTCACTATAGTGTTTTCCTTTAGTGTTGCAAGTAACCGTGCAAAAATAAGCTTTTATTAATCTATAATCTGCACGATAATCATTTGTTTTACTGTCTCTGTCTCTGTCTCTGTTCATTCTAGCTGGAAACTGCAGCATAATTATGTTTTTGGAGCAGACATGTAGATAGAGGCCTGTTTTTTTCCCCAATAAACCAATATTGGTTTTTTAGCCTTTTGTTGGTTAATCTAACATTTGTCAGAAACCATGTTGAAGCCTACTGTACCTATTAACCTATATAGTTTATGGCTCTGTTTGCACCTAATATTAAGTAAGATTTTACCGCATCAGATCCCAAATGGACAACACCAAAAACAGGTGTCAGCAGGGTCTAAAAAAGATCGTTGACTTTCAGCCACATTTGGAGGAAGTTGAAAATGTATGTGTTCAAATGCTTTCACAGTTTCAACGGTTTGAACTGCTTCAAATGATTGGCTACTTATACCTAACACAACCATTATGAGACATGTTGTGAGAAAACATGTCAAATCAGAGGATTTAAACTTTACTAGGAGGAATACAACAAAAAAGAAGAAAGAAAATATGAAATAAACAAACAGTGGGTCTCTAAAATTGGAGAGCCACCCAAACCAGGTGTGCGACAGCCTTTGGATCCTCCTGCTGGACTAACAATACAATAAACATTCATTAAAAGCATTAATGATATTTACACATGAATGCAGATGTACACAGATAACTCTTGGCTATGGTGAAGCAGTGGTTGGTTTCTGAGGATGGCAAGCTCAAATATGCTGATGCATGACTGGAACACCTGCATTTGATCTTTTTCTGACAGTTTTGGAAAATATGAAATTAAGTTTGAAAGACTTTCAAAGTAATCTCTCTTGCATTCTGAAATTCATAGCAATAAACTGAGCACATACTCTTTGTTCTTTTGGAAGCCATTTTTGTCTTTGTCTGCTTTTTTTATTCGCTAGACTGTGATCACTGAGCCTGTATTTGGTGAGGATCCGTTTCCGTCTCTGTCTCTCTTTCTCTCTCATACATTATGACCATATTTCAGTTCTCTTCAACATTTACTTTAATTATGCCAGTGGTTCATATGTCATTTTACAAGCTTTTATGATTTGGTTAATTCTGTTGATTTTGATTTGCTCTGTTTTGGTTTTCATTCATGTCACTAAAATGCTTTAGTAGGAAAGAATGTAATTTATACAAATATGTCTATCAATTCACTGAAATAAATTGGATTTGAAAAATCAATAGGTACAAATTCAAGAAGCTCAGCTTTCTCCTGTTCCAAATAACGTACTAGCCTGCACTGAAACTGACAAACCCATATGGTCTAGAAATGCTCCATATAATCTTATGAGAATGGAATTGAGTATGGAGGTCTTGGTCCAATTTTATTGCCTGCATATTTATATTTAACTGCCTCTGTCAACACTCCCCAGACCCCTGTTATGAATATGAACTATAAAATAATATAATAATAATATATCTCTGCTTCTATTACTAATAGCAAGCATTCAAATGTTCTATTGTTGACAATTAGGCCAGTGAAGCTTTGTTGATTTGATTTGACTTAATTTGAGAAGGAAAGGGAGAGAGAGGAGAGAGAGAGACCTAGAGAATGAGACAGAGAAGAGGTGAGAGAGAGAAACTGGTAGGAGTGATTGAATCTGTGAATTTGGCAGTGGAGATCCACCCACACACCATTACGAAGCAGTTCGCCCAGGCTTGTTTTCAGCGATTGTAAGAATGCATATTACGTGCTCAGTTTCACTACACATTCATGTCATGGGAATCATATAGCTTTGAATATCCATTTCAAATAAAGATCCAGAAGGGGTGAAAATGTCAGTGATTGCTTACAATGATTTTTAGTCTGAGATGGATCTATGTGTCAGGCACTGACCTGTTATAGTGACAATGTTTGGTTGTGTCTAATCATAACAGTTTTTTAGTGCACTTGAGTCATGAGGAAATATGTAGAGACTGAAGCGACACAACAGACTAGAATCAGTTCTTCTTATTTCTAATAAACCATTACCTGAAAGTGAAATCTGATTATTACTTACCCTCACGTCGTTCCAAACCTGTAAGACCTTTGTTCATCTTCAACACAAATTAAGATAGTTTTGATGAAATTCGAGAGCTTTCTGACCTTGCATAGACAGCAACGCAACTGAAACGTTCCCATGTGACATCAGTGGTTCAACCATAACATTATGAAACTACTAGAATAAAAATAATAATAATAATAATGACTTTATTCAACTTTTTTTTTCTCTTAAATCAAGAAGCATTTGCTTCAGAAGCAAAATGTCATAATAAAAAGTCTGAGAAACTGATCAAAATGAAGTGAATTTATGATTGAAGCAAGAATAAATAACTGTTAATGGACTAGGGAAATAACTTTGCATATCCCAGTGATAGAAATTTGTTCTTGATTTAAAGGGATAGTTTACCAAAAATTGAAAATTTGATGTTAATCTGCTTACCCCCAGGGCAACCAAGATGTAGGTGACTTTGTTTCTTCAGTAGATCACCAACGAAGATTTTTAATGGCAGTGAATGGGCACCAAACCTTTGAAAGTAAAAAAAAAAACATGCACAGATAAATCCAAATTAAACCCTGCTGCTTGTGACAATACATTGATGTCCTAAGACATGGAACGATCGAGAAACAGTATTGAACAGTATTTATATAATTTATATAATTTTTACCTTTGATACACAGCAATGTGCAACTCTGAGCATGTGCTCAGCATCCGGCTCGTTACCTGTGTACGCGCTCTACTACACATGCGCGTATTTTTTTGTCTCTTAACTGTTTACTTTCACTTTAGACACAACCAACTGTGTTTTTATGTAATCCTTGTGTGGTTTTGACAGTATAAGGGAATCAGATGTGAAAGATTGCTTAAACCAGTAATCAGGCGCTGTCTGACAGGTTTTAACACGAGCACTGCAATAAGTGCAGTGTCCAGTGAGTAAATGTACGTCGTGTACAGCATACAGCACTATTGTGGATTTCAGAAAGTGCCCAGGGTTTAGCGTGGGACACTTACCCTAGCAAAGGGGATTTTAGAGACAGTGTTTTTACCTTTTAGGGGGTTTCACCGTTAAAGCTCCAGGCTTGTCAGAGATGACAAGCATTTAGATAGGGGAGGAACCCTCCCTGAGAGAGGGGAGCAATGGTACACCCCAATCAGGAGAGACAGTCCGCAAACTGTTAGTCAACTGATGAAATCATGGAGCTACTGACCAAATAGTGGACAGACCCCTAACCCTGAGCTACAGGGAGGAACATCCGTCCTTAAAAAGGGCAACGCTCTGAAGGGACCCTTTAGTGTAAAGGGGAGCATACTAAACCCAGTCCACATGGATGCCTACTAGGAGGTGGTGCTCAGAAATTACCCTTCCTTAGAAGGGGAGCATACTCATCCCACCAGGAGCCGTGCTCTAAAATTGGGACCCTTCGCAAAGGGGAATAATCATGCTCGATTCAGGAAGCCTGAGAGGAGGTAGTGACCATTTCTTCCCCTTGGAAAAAAGGGAGAAATTCGCCATACGGCAGTGGCGCTGCTTCGAAAGAACCTTGAATAAGATGAGCTTCCAGCAGCCTGAAGAGACTTCTATGTAAGAAGCTCTTGATTCTAGCAACGTCAAGGGTAGGCTCCAAAACCCTGAAGGTCAGGGAGGAATACCAACACCCGTCAGAGGGTGATACTCTAATAGGACCCTTTCCGCAGAAAGGGGAGCAGCCAAAGTCATCTCGAGGCCCTGAAAAGGGGGAGCTCCTAGCTAGTCATGAAGCCTGAAGGGGAGCTTATACTCGACCCGGAAATCAGGCACAGACAGGCTCCTAACCCTGATTAACAGAGAGGAAAACCCGCCTGCCAGGAGGCAGCGCTCAGATTTCACCCTTCTTCAGAAGGGGAGCAGGAGCAGTGCTCTTAAGTGGAACCCTTCTCAAAGGGGAGCAATCATGCTTGACTCAGGAAGCCTGGTGACAGACTCTACCCAACAAAAGGGGAATCTTGCCATACGACAGTGGTGCTACTGACGAACCTTGAATTAAGGTGAGATGTCGCTGTCGAAGAGACTTCTATGCTCAGAGGTCCTGTCTCTAGCATAACAAGGATAGGTTCCAAACCCCGAGGACAGGGAGGAATACCAAAACCCGCCAGAGGGGAGCTACCAAAGTCACCTCAAGGCCCTGAGAAGGGAGAGCTCCTGGTTAGTCATGAGGACAGACTCCTAACCCTGAAGGCCAGGGAGGAATGCCCGTCCTGACGAGGGGGCGCTCATTGGGGACCCTTTCCTCAGAAAGGGGAGAGCCCAGCTTGTGCGTGCCCATCCAGCCGAGGGGGCGCTCATTAGGGACCCTTTCCTCGGAAAGGGGAGAGCCCAGCTCGTGCGTGAGGCCTGAAGAGTGAGAATCAGCCTGGACAAGAGGGACAGGCTCCTAAACCCAAGAACAGGAAGGAAAGCCTGGCTCTGTTGGTGAGAATGGTACTCTGAGTAGACCCTTTCCGCAGAAAGGGGAGTTACCAATGTCATCTTAGGCCCAGAGAAGGGGTCAGCTTCTGGAAATCATGAGGACAGGCTCCTAACCCTGAAGGCCAGGGAGGAACGCCCATCCAGCCGAGGGGGCGCTCATTACGAACCCTTTCCTCGGAAAGGGGAGAGCCCAGCTCGTGTATGGGGCCTGAAGAATGAGAATCAACCTGAACAGGAAGGACAGGCTCCTAACCCAGATGACCGGGAGGAAAACCTGGCATTATCAGCGAAAGCAGTACTCTGAATAAAACCCTTTCCACGGAAAAGGGAGTACTACTTAGGTCGAACCGACCCTGCCCTCAGGCTAACAGGGGGATCGACAGACCCCAGTCTAGGTGGACTCATGTTCCTGTCTCAACAGGACATAAATTGCCAAGAATAGGAACTGGAGGACTGAGAAATTGCTCCTTGGAGACAAAAAACTCAGGAGGTGCTGGAAAGAACCTCCAGCTGATGAGATCACTCCAGGATCTGGAGTCCACAGAGAGGGTTTCTCAGAAAAGGTCTACAAAGGACAGCGTTAAACATGCCAAGGGCAATCCTAAGAAAGAAACTTAGGGAGCTTACCTTGAAGAGGACATAAGTCCTATGTCTAACATATGCTGTAAGGGTGGTTTACCGCACGGCCTGTGGCGTAGAGAGGACGAACACTGCCGTAACCATAATCCGTAGGATCAGAGGGGGAGCATCCGCCGTAGACTCGTCATATTTTTCTCTGAGAAACAAAAACACAACACACAGGCCTGAGACAGTATGAAGTTCCTTTTCTTTTATTAAAAAGAAAAAAATGGATCGTACTCACCCATAAGTGATCTGCATTTAACTCAAACTTAAACAAAACCTGTTTAAGGAGTTAAAATCCGGACCATCAGAAATGGAGGTTCTTATGGGACATAAGAACCGCTAAGAAGTTATAGGTTCAAGGTAGCGTGCAGGGAGCTCGTGTTGTTGGGGCTCAGACCTGGGCCTTCATGGAATGAAGGACTTAAAGGCAGTGTT
Organism: Garra rufa; assembly: GCF_049309525.1. Classification (NCBI taxonomy): domain Eukaryota; kingdom Metazoa; phylum Chordata; class Actinopteri; order Cypriniformes; family Cyprinidae; genus Garra; species Garra rufa. Next base: position 28,641,405 of record NC_133371.1, read on the forward strand.
CTACCTAGTCCATAGTCACATAAATCCAGCAAGGCCAATGAGCCTGGGAAAACTAACAGATCAGTGAAAGACCTCTGGTTAGTCCTCCCAAAAGCAGCCCAAACCAACAGAGTGGGCTGTCTACTTAAAACCCTAACAGGGGAGACAGCACCATCTAGGCAAGAGCTTAAAGTAAAATGCCCAAAAAAACCCAAAGGGGAGCATTCAGTAAGCCAAGACACAGACATCCTCAGATATCTGTGTGTAGGAAGGCACACAGATATCCAGAGGCGAAAACTGACCAATAGTCTCCAGACCCTAAAGGGAGAAGAATTAACACACAGCTAGCCTCAGATAGCTGCAGTTAATAAGACTGTTCTGCCATAATCAAGGCTGAACTAGTCTAGGAATTTATTTATTTTTTTTGGCGGTTAATTAACTCCACAATCGTGACGCGCAGCACATATTCGGCTCCCGCGGGAGCTACACATACTCCGCCCAAGCGCCAAATTCCCTCAGGAATAAAGCGAGCAAGGAGCTGCTGGCGACGCCGCGAATGCGTTAGTTAATGCCGCGAGAGGCAAACACACTCATGCAAAATGAGGAACAGAGAAACTCACCTCCCTCCTTTGCGAATGCGTTTTCGCGATGAGCCCATTAGTTCCCTCGGGAGCTGAACGTGCTGTTATTCACCACACCCATGTAGCTGAGAGTCATGCAAGTGGGTATGAGAGTGTGCCTCTCTTTAAAAAACAAGCAATGAATGCACCGATTGCATTCTACTCACTCAAGAGCTAATGTTGCTTGCGTTATCCCCTCACAGCTTGGGCAGTGTGAAAGTGCGGGTATCAGATTACCACACACGTCACACGCATGCCTCCGGTGAGAGAATACATGCACTCTTAGACAAAGAGAAGCTGAAGACGACGAAGAGGATGTGTGTTTACACTTGCGCCTCTTTATACAGTGACACCCGGTAGTGACGCACCAGCAGCGACGGTCGTGCCACGGTGACGTCATACACTGTCGCCGGCCATTTCATGTAGTTTTTTCATATGCATTCTTCAGACACGAGTCACGCTGCGGCGTTCCCCATAAGCGACCCCTAGGGGACGCGGTGAGAGTTCCCTCGGAAGGGAACATAATATAGCATACCCCTAGTTCACGGCGACCCGTTTCGGTGCATGGCTCTTTAAATGCTAATGAGCTCAGTTTACTCCACCCCTTTCTTCTGTGAAAAAGGAAAGGTGGCATAGATGACATAAAAGCAGACATAAATAAATGAAGGTGTATTCAGTGGTGCGTTACCATCAGAAATGAAGAAAATGAAGACTCATTTTGACATGATGCTACTACTAAACACCTACATTGCTTACGAGGCATTGTTGTGATTACAGCTGCTCGAGCGTGGACAAAATGGTGGACAGCGTACAACTGGCTGAGGGCGTAAATATGCTCATACAGGACAGTCCGTCAGCGGTTGTGGGCGGGGCTTGATCAGTATGATGTCATACTGCTCATAAAATCAAAACAGCTTGAAAATTGTGAATGTTTAGGTTTTGGGGGGATAAAAAAAACGTAAGTGGATTTTTATTATTGTAGGGTGGTTGTGTCCACATACTGCTAAGACACATTCATATGCAAACACCAAGTAAAAATGAATTTTGCATGCGATTTCCCCTTTTAAAGGGGTCATCGGATGCCCATTTTGCACAAGTTCATATGATTCTCTAGGGTCTTAATGAAAAGTCTATAAGATATACTTTGGTTAAAAATTCTCAATATTAGTGTAAAAAAACAACCTTATACCTTGTCAAAATCAGCTCTGAAAAAAATCAACTCATTCTATTGCATGCTCCTTCAAATGCAAATGAGCTCTGCTCGCCCTGCACCTCTCTGCCAGGGATATTGAGCCGTAATGTTTATTTTAGCCGCATTTAGCTGCATTTAGCCACATTTACCGGCGAAACTTGCCAACAAGCACATTATTAAGAAAGGCCATTTGCAAAGATGCATAAAAAACCCTTATACTAACTTCTGCTGTGGGTGAAGCTGCATCACGAATGATTTGCACAAACATAGACGCATATTTAGATCAGGATCGATGCTTTCCTTTCAAAAACGAAAGTAACGTTAATCCTCTGTTTTTTCAGCAGCTCCGATGTTGGGAGTAAATGACGACTGCTATGTTAATTATTACATCCAACAGCAAAACACCGCTCAATCTGAGACATTCTTGTCTTCCCCTGCACCTGAGTCGACACAATGGCGATCGGAGTCGGACTGTTTCAGCTCGGTGAGGGCAGGTCTAAGGTAAGGCGCTCACGTCAATCAGCCATCGTGGGAGAGGCCTCTTTCTGTGCATCATCACACCGTCAAGAAGCTGAGAATGACCTAATTTTAAAAAGGGGATATTACTTTTAAAGATTAAAAAGAAAAACTACTGGGTGGATTTTTGTCATTTTAGGGAGGTTTTGTACACAAACTGCCAACACACATTAATGTTCAAACAACATGTAAAAGTGAGTTTTGCATCCGATGACCCCTTTAAGAAAACTTGCAGTAAATGTTAAAAAACATAATGTATTCACACACCTTCTCTATTTTTGAGAAAAAGCTTATTCAGGTGCTTTTCACACTTCATGAATTACTCTATTACCCTGTCAAAACAAGCAACATAGATTTTGTTTTATAGCAGCCAAAAACTATATTTTTAAAGCAAACATGTCCACTGCACTGTCATTCTTTTCCTGTCAACATTTGAATTATCTTACAATTAAGAACCAAAGTATTTTGGGGTGTTATATCACTGCCATCAGAGATGGATAATTGGTGTCGCCCAAAAGAGAAGGCACTGTGATCAAAGCAAAGGATCAAGGGTAACACAATCAGTTTATGAAGGGCAGATGTATAGGCATTCAACTCCTTACAATTTCATTATCTCATTACCATTCATTACAAAATGATGATTAGGAAGAAAATATGTGTTCTGTTTTAGATTAATCTATGTAATACAGTTCTCAAATAACACAGATATCAGTGTCACCGTGTTCAGATCCACCTTCAGGAACACTGAGAGGAAGGAATGACACAGTGAATATCGCAGGAAGCTCAGTGGAGTCTGCAGCAGTGATTATGAAACTAGTTAAACCACGATGAGAGTCTGAAGATGATTATGTTATCATACATTAATGCTAATTCTAATTCTAACTAAAAGCCATTATGAATAGAACCTCTCTTTTTTCTTTTTTTTCAATTGTTGTTGTTATTGTCCTTTCTAGTAGGAAAAAAAATTGCACTAATAAACTCTTTTGTTCATGCAAAGAGCATAAGCAATAGAAATTCCACAGAGTGAAACAAAATTGGGATTTAAGTACCTCTGAAATGTTCAAAAATGTTGTTTTTTTATTAGAAATGACACAGACGTCTCCCAGAAGACAAAAAGACGATGTACAAGAGGCATCATTGTGGAAAAAATTATTACTCATCTTTTATTTACATTTGAACAAAAAGTGGCATGTCCAAAATTATTCATATCATTCTCAATAATCAATAGAAAAGCCTTTATTGGCTATTACAGCAACCAAAAGCTTTTTTCCTTTTTTGACTTTGACTTTTTGAGCTTTTTTTGCATGTCTCCACTGGTGTTTTTGCCCATTCATCTTTAGCGATGAGCTCCAACTCTTTCGGGGTGAAGGGTCTCCTTGCCATCACCCTGATCTTTAGCTCCCTCCACAGATTCTCAATTGGATTTAAGTCAGGACTCTGGCTGGGCCACTGCAAAACGTTAATGTTTTTGTCTGCTAACCATTTCTTCACCACTTTTGCTGTGTGTTTTGGGTCATTGTTGTGCTGAAATGTCCACTGATGCCCAAGGCCAAGTTTCTTTGCAGACTGCCTGATTTTGTTGTTGAGAATTTTGATGTATTGCTCCATTTTCACAGTGCTGTTGACTGTGATTAGGTTTCCTGGTTCATTGGCTGAAAAACACCCCCAAAACATTAGGTTCCCACCACCATGTTTGACAGTGGGGATGGTGTTCTTAGGGTTGAAGGCTTCTCCTTTTTACGCCAAATAAAGTCTACATCATTGTGGCCAAACAATTAAATTTTTGTTCCATCTGACCATAAAACAGAAGACCAGAAGTCTTCTTCTTTGTCCAGATGAGCATTTGCAAAGGCCAAGCAGGGTTTTGTGTGCCTTATCTGGAGAAGTGGTGTCCTCCTTGGTCTGCATCCGTGGAACCCAGCGCTGTGCAGTGTCCGTTGGACTGTCTGCCTTGAGATGTTGCCACCAGCAGAGGCCAGATTCATCAGGATGGCCTTGGTGGTGATCCTTGGATTCCTTTTTACCTCTCTCACTATCCTCCTGGCCAGCACAGGTGTCACTTTTGGCTTCCGACCACGTTCTCTGAGATTTTTCACAGTGCGGAACGTTTTGTATTTTTTAATTATACTTTGCACTGTAGCCACTCGAACTTCAAAACATTTAGATATGCTCTTATAGCCCATTCCTGACTTGTGAGCAGCCACAATGCGCAGCCGCAGGTCCTCAGTGAGCTCCTTTGTCTTAGCCATGACTGTCCACAAACAGCAGAGAGCTTCTGTTTTTTTAACTTGTTGAGTTGATTAAAACAGCTGTTCCCAGTGAATCAGGGTAATTAGGATGCTTTAGAACAGTGTGGACTATTTGGATTGGTATAGAACTTTGGATTTTCCCATAGACTGTGACAGTTTGCAAGGGGTATGAATAATTTTGGACATTCCACTTTTTGTTCAAATGTAAATAAAAGCTGAGAAATATTTTTTTTGCCACAATGATGCCTCTTGTACATCGTCTTATCTTTTGGGAGAAGCCTGTGTCATTTCCGGTCAAAAAAAAAAAACTTGCTGGTTGAATAAAAGTAACTTTAAGTCAGAATTTGCCAGGGTTATGAATAATTTCAGGCTTGGCTGTATATCTCTATATGTCTGTCTCTGTCTTTTCAGTTGTGATGCATGCAATTAGCTGTAATGGGGTTTGCTTGAGGTTTTTTATGCCATAGTGATTGTCAGGATGTGGCCTATGAGAGAAGAGCAGAAGCTCTCAGGCTACAAACTAACACAGATTCTCACTGGTATGAAAGTCAGAATTGAGTTTATGAAGTTTGCATCTATTAGGCAGTTTACTTGGTATGTTGCTTTCTAACACAACAGCAAAAATTCAGTAATCATATAAACTTACAAGTTGTGCAGTGTAGAGACAGAGTGAGGAATGTGCACTGAATATTGAGAAAAATGTTTTTCATGTATTGATTTTGTATGAACTGCATTCAAACTCAATATTAGCTAAGTGTGCATGTTGTAAATGACTATATACAGGTTCTACCATTTGTACAGGTAAGTAGAGAAAGGTGCTAAAAGGGCTAGAGGTCATCAGAAGTGTTTTAGTGACTGGAGTGCAATGAATGAACATTTAGCTGAAATTTATTTCAGAGTAGTGCTCAAAAACACTTTCGTCTGAGCAAATAATGTGTTGAAGTGTTGTGTTTCCCTTGCACTGACTGACCCCTTTCAGGAGGTGATGAACTTGATGATTGCCTTCTAGAACTGGACCATCAAATCCTGTGTCAAATTGAATTTGCTCAGTTGTAGTCGAAAGTAAATCCACTGTTGAGACTTTTCTACAACAGTCAGGGTTCACCTTCCGTTTAAGGCCCTGTGAGATTACGCTTTGCAGGACCTTGAAGGAGTTGATTTTGGACACAGTCAAGCGACTTCAAAGCATCAGTTCTGGTTTGGTGTGGCTAAACCAAGTCAACTTACTGTTTAGCTTCCTGTTTCTTTCCAAATATGTGCCCATTTTTTGGATACAGTCTTACACATTACTTTTGAATGTACAGTAGAAATGCAGTTGGACACTTACAAGTGGCCACACTAAACAAATTATATGTAAACAAACGATCCTAGAACTAAAGTCACTATTTAGAGCTAGTTTTCATGATGTAATGAAGGATGCTTGGATGAATAAAGTCGGCTTCCCTCAAGTTCCCCTAATGTACACTACCAGTCAAAAGTTTTTGAACAGTACGATTTTTAATCTGCTCACCAAGCCTCTATTTATTTGATTCAAAGTACAGCAAAAACAGTAAAAATGTGAACTATTTTTACTATTTAAAAAATTATTTTCTATTTGAATATATATAAAAAAAAAATTATTCCTGTGATTTCAAAACTGAATTTTTAGCATCATTACTCGAGTCACATGATCCTTCAGAAATCATTCTAATATTCTGATTTGCTGCTAAAAATCTAATTATTATTATGTTGAAATCAGGTTTCTTTGATCAATAGAAAGTTCAGAGGAACAGATTTATCTGAAATAGAAGTAAATAAATAAAAGTATTAATTTCTATAATTTATTTCCCAGAAAAAAATAATAAATAAATAAATATATACTGACTTCAAGCTTTTGAATGGTATAGTGTATAATGTTCCAATAGCTTTTCCTTTTCAATAAATGCTGATCTTTGGATCTTTCTATTCATCAAAGAATCAGGAAAAAAATGTACTCAACTGTTTTAAATATTAATAATAATAAATGTTTCTTGAACAGCAAATCAGCATATTAGAGTGATTTCTGAAGAGTCATGCGAAACTGAAGACTGGAGTAATGATGCTGAAAATTTAGCTTTGGTCACACGAATAAATTACTATTATTTAAATGTGAAAATATTTCAAAATTGTACTGTTTTTGCTGTATTTTGGATTAAATAAATGCAGACTTGGTGAGCAGAAGAGACTTCTGTAAAAAAAAAAACATTAAAAATCTTACTGTTCAAATACTTTTGACTGGTAGTGTATGACAAAAACCTAAAAAATAATCAGTTTGTGAAATCACTTGCATTAACTTTTTAGAGTAATATTAGGCAAGCCTTTAGGCTATTGTTTGGTTATTATCCTTTCTATCATGACAACTCTCTGAAGATTTTAGCATGGTAATGGATATGACAATGCTAATGTATTTGGTCTTGGCAGAATAGATCTGCTGCACTGCTAAATTGCTGCTACTGTTAGTTATTGCTGTTATTGTAGATTATAGCTGCTGCTGCTACAAAGCAAGTAGAGGAAATTGCTACTACCAATAAATACACCGATACGCTGCTGTATGTAAAGCCACAATATGTATATTTACATTTTTTTATTAAAATATCCAAAAACCACTAGAACAGCATATGACATCATACAACCCTGTATTTTGGTTTTATTTTGTAGAAAACATGAAAATCTCTAAGACACTTTAATATGTTATGCATTTTATTAGACAGGCGACAAACGCACAGAGTAGCATTATAACGGAATTTTTAACACACTTAAATGTATCTAGTATGATAAAACAGCACTGCTTTGCCTACATACGCATGACCTGAAGAAGCGGAAGCGGTCAACTGTTGCATAATAAAAGGTCTGCTGCTTTTGAGCCACGTTTCGCGCTCGTCCTTCATTAGCAATCACTCCAGCGGCTTCGTTTGAAGACAACTCCCAGGAATCCACACTCAAACTATGCCACTGGTTCTTTGTTTGTTTTGAATATGCGCCCTCTATCGGTGAAAACTTACATATTGTGCCTTTAAGTATTTAAGACATATTGCTGCTGCACAAATAGCATATATAATAACCTGTAGTAGATCTATACAGGTGGAGCTGGGGAGGTAGAGGGTCTCAGAGGAACTCTGAAAGCATGCTGCAAAATCAACAAGCTCATTTGCTGCGTATGCAATATTAACCAGTCAGCTTGTGCCAAGTACTGTCTAACGCTGTGAATATCATCAGTTTGCGTTCATGACCCATCAGCCTGTACTGCCTTGCTGGTTTTATCTGGCCATAGCTGGCCAGCAGGCTGGTTTTAGAGGGGTTTTGGCCACTTTCCCAGCCTGGTCAGGCTGGTCTTAGCTCGTCAGGCTGGGAGACCAGATAAAACCAGCTACTTCCAGCATAAACCAGCTAAGACCAGCCAACCAGTCTAGGCTGGTTTTCAGCAGGGTAGGCATTAATATAAATGAAAAATTGTGCTTTGATGGTGACCTCCCTCTGTTGTCAACAATACAGACATTTTGCTTTCTTCTTATCTGTCTAAATACTGTAGCACTGACTAAACCTTATCCATCCTCCTAAAATTTAATGAAAAATTGAAGTTTTTATGAATCAGGAGACACCATTTGTTATTGTTGTTTTTAGATGAGCTCCACCAGGTGCCCTTGACAGTGATGAGCACCAGGTGGCAGTTTGACTGGTTGTCTTAGCAATTCTCTGCACCCTTTACTAAAGGGCTGTTTTATGAGATTTCATCATGCACTACTAATCATAACTGCATATATAATACATACACAGACAGATCAATTAAATAGTCTAACCTGAAAGACAACTTACTATATATTTGATTTATATTATTTAGACATTATATATTTGTAAATAATGCATGCAATTAATTATGTATGTTATATATTTCTATTATATATTTTATTATTTATTTATATTTATATGAAAATAGTGGATATGAATAAAACCTGACCTATTAAGCCAGAAAGTACTGAACTTTTAAAGAAAAAAATTGTGCATCAAAGTAACTTTAATACCCTCCATCTCTTGATTTCATCAGTCAATTTAAAAAAAAAATCTAGATTTAATATTTTAAGGATTAATTTTTTTTTTTAATTGACTGATGAAATCAAGAGATGGAGGGTATTAAAGTTACTTTGATGCACATTTTTTTTTCTTTAAAAGTTCAGTTAGCTACATAATTTGAATGTCTTGTTAGCTCAGTAAATTAGACATAACATGAAGATTTCTTTATTTAAAAGACTGGTGATCTGCAAAAATCTAACTAGCACGGGTATATTTGTAGCAATAGCCAAAATACATTGTATGGCTCAAAATTATTGAATTTTCTTTTATGCCAAAAATCATTAGGATATTAGGTAAATATCATGTTCCATGAAGATATTTTGTAAATTTCCTACTGTAAATATATAAAAACTACAATTTCACAATTTTTACAATTTCAATGGCGATTTTCTCAAAATTTTGATTTTTTTGCACCCTCAGATTCCAAACTTTCAAATAGTTGTACCTCAGCCAAATATTGTCCAATCCTAACAAACCATACATTAATTGAAAGCTTATTTTTTTCATTTGATGTATATGATGACTATGTTTGACTGGTTTGTGGTCCAGGGTCACATATGCTATGTACAAGCAAATAAAACCCTGGCTCTCTGAATTTTTGAAGTGAAACTTGTAGTAAATATAAACATGCCATTTGTTTTACACATCAGACTATGAAACCCAAGAAATTAGTTACAATAAAGCACACAGATTCATGGCTTCCTCTAACAGTTGACTTTCAGTTCCTTTAGTGTAATTCCGTCAGAAGACAGTCCATTTTCCTGTGTAGCAAAGCCAGACCTCAGCTCAAACGTCACAATGGTTAGGACTTCACCAAATAGTTCAGCTTTTACATCAGAAACATGCCATTTCTCTCACGCACAGGATGTCTCGTCCAGAAGGGTGGGGGTGGAAAAGAAGCTTATGGCACAAAGAGAGCACGTGAAATAGGGAGAGCGACCGAAAAAAGGTGAGCAGCAACACATCGAAAGATGTGAAAGGATTTAATTCACACTAGCCAGCCCCAGTCACACAGTGACTTGTCACATTAAGAGACTTTGTCACTACACATTATTTCATTTCATCATGAAGGAAGACGCTAAGACATATTGAATAACATGGTTGTTATGAAAACCCCCAGAGCACCATTGCAGTGTTTGTCCTTGTATGAAATAAATAAGAGGCACAGACAAGGAAACTTGGGTGCACAGATCAACCAATTTTCATTAGTTTTTCAGTCATGGCCAGCCTATATCTGAAAGAATAGCTTGTTATGAGAAATGTGTTTAGAACTGAACTGTTGTATCAAGGTCAGCACACAGTTTGGCAAGCAATTATTTACTAAAGAAAGTCTTCTATTTCCATAGCATGGAACTTCAGATTCAGAATATACTATGTATCTATAAACTAAAATAAAATCATAACAATTTGCTGAAAATATACCCTCAGACTAAGATGTACATTAATTTATTTCCTCATTAGAACATATTTAGCAGAGAAATTTACTATTATCACTTGCTCTCCAATGGATCCTCTATAGTGAATGGGTGCCGTCAGCACTGGAGAAAGCAGTATTATGAATAGAGTACTTGTGTTTACATGGAAGCAATGGTTTAAAGCTTTGAAGATGGATTTGTTTATTACAAATAGCTTTTTAATTCACAAGATGCTAACTTGTGTTTATTAGGGGCCAAGCACTGTAGGTGCGATGGCACCTATTGTATCCGTTAGCGTTCTTTTTCTTCCGCTCTGGAAGTCTATGGCAGCCCATAGAACCACTTGCGGGAAAGTTGTGTAATTTGGCACATTGATAGAGGACAGTCTCAACATTAACCATAGCAAGTTTGGAGTCTCTAACTCAAACTCTCTAGCGCCACCACTTGTCCAAATTTTCACTTTCTTTATGCTAATAACTTTTGAACCATAAGGCACAAAATCAAAATTCTTTTTTTTCTCTGAATCCTTGGCTCATGCCGAGTCGAATGAAAAACAAAATTCAAAAATCGTAAGGTTTAGTTTTTTTCTATTTTTAATTGTTTGAAAAACCTACTTTTTCGAACTTGTCCTAGACGGTTTGTCTAATTTTCACCAAAATTGGCAAAATTGGCTTTTGACCATGCTGGCAAAAAGTTATGGAATTCAAGATTTTTCGTCAAACCGTTCTCGGAAAAATGCGAACAAATTCTAAGAAAAGCATGCAAAAATAGTTGTGAGGCTATATCTCCGAAATGGTTTGGCTTGGCATATTGAGACTAAACTTGGTGTGTGTTATAACAAGCATGGCCTGAGGCTACCTGCAGTGTTTCAGCACAGTGCCACCTAGTCAGGAGATATTAAAAAAATGGCTATTTTTGCTTATAACTTCTCAAGGGTTTGGCCGAAAATCTTGAAACTGGTCTTATTAGATTTGGAGGAGCATGCCAAGCTGTACCATACCCAATTTTCCATGTTGTCCATTTTGCGCGTCAGCCATTTAGAATTTTGTTGTAAAATGCTATATTTTACGAATACATTGACATACTATCATGACGAAACTTGACTTGTGGTCAAAAGTTATAAAGAAATTTAGAAAAGTGTCAATAACTTTTGTTTAGATTAGCCTATTGTAATGAAACTGGTCTAGATATATTCCTTGGATAATGCCGAGAACATCGATACCAATTATGCCGTAATTGAAATAACTTCCTGTCTGCCATTTTAATTTACGTTGAAAACCTACTTTTGCAAACTTCCCCTAGACCGTTACTCCGATTTTTACCAAGTTCATCTTCAGACCATGCTGACAAAAAATCATCGATTTCGTGTCGATGCCCAGTAGGAAACGGTTTTCATTTAGCGTATCAACAAATTTGCTGAAAAGATGCCAAACTGCATCTGAGGATGTATCTCTGCAAAGCTTTGACATATTGACACCAAATTTTGTATGTGCCATTGTGGCCTTACACTGACCACGGCACATAAATTTGGTAACCTATTGGTTGAGAGTGATAAGCCATTCATTAACAATCAATAATGACATTTACAACATTTACAATAACTATTGATAGCATTAGCCTATTATATTTGTTTAAAATTTACTTTTTTGAACTCCTCCTCGACCGTTGGTCCAATTTTTACCAAAATCGAATCAGATCATCTTCAGACTGTGCTGACAAAATTTTATGGATTTTGTGTTGATAGACAAAACCGATTTTGTGCAGCAAAGCAACAAGCCTGAGGCTGTATCTCTGCAAAACTTTGACATATTGACACCAAACTTTGTATTTGCAATTGTCTCCTTACACTAACCCTAACTCCTAATTTTCCCTTTGGAGTGCTTGGCCCTGTAATTGCTGTTTGCAGCTATATTTATTATTATTATTATTATTATTGAAATGTTGTGATGTTTTTATCAGCTGTTTGGACTCTAGATTCTGACTGCACCCATTCACTGCAAAGGATCCATTAGTAAGCAAGTGATACAATGCTAAATTTCTCTAAATCTGATGAATAAACAAACTCGTGTACATCTTGGGTTGCATAAGGTTAGTACATTTTCAGCAATTTGGGTAAACTATTCCTATAATGTCAGGTACAACGCTGTTACTTTAAAAATTGTCCTTTTGTGCTTTACAGACAAAAAAAAAAACTAGCAGCAAGCAGATTTGGCATGACAGAACCTTGAGTAAATGACAAAGTATTTTAATTTTTGGTTGAACCATTCTTTTATGTTCCTTTCACTCACAATATTCAACTAGATTTAATTAGATGGAAGTGCAAAATAGAACAAAATATGTTTTTTCAAAAATAAAAGTGTGTACCATATATTGAATACTAAATTATGTGTTTTAAATCAGAGCTTTATCAAAGCTTTTGAATATTTCAAAAGAGAAAGCTGAAAAATTTAGCTCCCAGCTGTAATAATGTGGCACATAAACCTGTAAAATCTGGAGGCTTCCATTTATTTAGATTCAGAGAAAATGACAATTCCCAAGAATAATGTTATGTAAGTTTGGAGTTATGCATTCACAAAGTTATCTTATCAAAGGTTTTGCAGAGGTCTATAAAAATGAACAGTATTAAGTCCAGTTGATATGCACATTTTTATATATCATGATGCATACATGCATCATGCTGTTCACATACATTATAGTGGTGATAAAAAATCAGACCCATTCTGTCTTCTTTCTTTTATAATCTCTCAAGCCTTTTGGAAATTACAGGCATTTATACTAAATCCACTCTAATCCCATGAAACACTGGAAGCATATGATGGGACATTCAGCTTTAACACATGATGGCACATGTGTCCTTGCACACTTCAAAGACATGATTTTATACAAACTGCTGCAGTTCCCTTACACCCATTTGTCTATTTTGATCATTTGAGCTGATTCTACATGTTTAAACCCACCCACATAAAGATGCCACATTAATAGCCAGTATCTGCTAAAAAAAGCTCCCCAAAGCTTAAAATGAATAGCAGAGTATTCAGGGAAGTGTTTTAGACAAAATTGACAGTGAACTGCGTTTGTCTTTACAGAAGGTCTACCAAAGAGCTTTGATCTGGCAAGGTCAGGAGGCAAAGTGTTGAAACAAGTGTTGTCATGGGCTCTGGTTGCTTTAGTGATCTGGCTTACATGGAATAGCTTATCTCAATCCTCTGTGCTTCCAAGAACATGTTGTCACCATTCAGTCCTTGCTGGGCAGGGGCGGACTGGCCATCGGGAGAACCGGGACAATTCCCGGTGGCCTGGCAGCCAATTTGGCCCGCTGGCATTTTTTTTATTTATATTTTATTTTCATATATATATTGTTGTTGTTGTTGTTGTTTCTGTTGCCTGCCGAATGTACTAAAGTGATTATTTCCAAATTCGCCATTCAATAATAATACTCTAATAAATCGTAATCCGGTTTGCCTTGACTGACAACGCAATTCGCCACGCGCACGCTCCGCCCATCCGCGCGTCCGCCAAAAGAATGCAAGACTCGAGAATGGAGCGCCCAGGTGGAGCAGAGAGGCAAAACTGTCCTGTTCAGGACATCATTTACAGATCAGATACATCTGTAAATAGACTATTGTAGTTTTGTTTTCTTAGTTAAGCATTAAACTGCTTGCAAATATTATCAATAGCAGCCAGTTTGCTGCAAAATTAACAAAATGGCATAATTTTGTAAAGAGTAGGAATTTAGCAGACAAATATTCACATTGTTTTATAACACGTTTAGAGGGAGCTAAGGCTAACAACAATACAACCCTTACAAAAATTAACCATGTTTTCACTAAAAACCAAAAACCATTGTTACTATAGTTAAACTATGGTAACCACAAAATAATAAAGGTTTTGCTACACTTTATGGTATTTGTAGTAAAACTCTGGTTATACAAATTGTAATCAAAATGCCAAACAAACAAAACAAAAAAAAAACACAGTTACTACTATACTTTCACCATAGGCCTCATTAAACCATGGTTAATTTTCCTAAGGACAAAACATGACCCATGATAATGCAAAAAAAAAAATTCAGTATTAGGATTTTACTAAAGATATATTCAAGGTGTAGCTATTATTGTAGGCCAACAGTTTTGACATTTGGGCAAGATAAAACAATAGCACATGGTCCTAATGTAATACTTACATTTTTATAAAAAGGTAAATGGAAGTTCTAGAGATAATCTTTAATTATTTTGCGTGGCACCAGCCAATGGATTATACTTTTTATGAGATAATAATAATGGCTTTACAAAAAAAAAAAAAAATATTGTCCATGGTTTCAGAATTTGTTGTGGGTTTTTGGGATGGCCTGGATGAGTGTGAGATTTCCCGGCCTGAAATTTTGTCCCAGTCCACCCCTGTTGCTGGGAAACTACTCCACATAAAGAGGAACAAAGAGAGCACAAATGAATTTAGATACGTAACTGTTATAGCAGTTTATATACTCTATAATGAACTTAAAATTAATGACTGTATGATTTTGAGATCCATCTTTTCACACTGAGGACAACTGAGGAACTCATATGCAGCATTTACAAAAGTTTCAAATGCTCACTGATGCTTCAGAAGGAAAAACGATGCATTAAGTGCCGGGGGTGAAAACTTTTGAGCATAATGAGGATGTGTACATTTTTCTTTTTTGCCTAAATATCTTTTTTTTTTTTTTCATTTTGTACTGCTCTTCAGAAGCTACATACATGTTCCCCAGAAGACAAAATAAGTTAAATTTACCCTGATCTTCAAATTCAAAAAGTTTTCACCCCCCAGCTCTTAATGCATCGTTTTTCCATCTGAAGCATAAGTGAGCATTTGAACCTTCTGTAATTGTTGCATGAGATCCAGTTGTCCTCAGTGTGAACAGATGGATCTCAATTGTTTAAAAGAGTTCAAATACACAAAAATGCTGGAAAACCAAAGAATTTCTCGGACCTGAAGGTTTTTTCTGAAGAACAACACATCTGTGGATCATTCAGGTAACAACACAGTATTAAGAATCAAGTGTATATAAAGTTTTGAACAATTATTTTCTCTTGTGGACTATATGTAAATGTCTTTTATGTGAAATATCTTATTCAGGTCAGTACTAAATTAAAAAATAACATGCATTTTGTATGATACCTCTTATTTTGGTAAAATAATTAATATTTTGCAGATTGTAAACTTTTGACTTCAACTGTATACTCAGAAAAAAGTATTTAATTGTCATTGAATTGATACCCTTTCAAAATTTAGGCCTACTAAAATGTACATTTTAGGTACTAATACATACTTTTAAAGTACTAATATGTACCTGTAAGGTACTAATATGTATCATTTGGGGAAAATAAGGTACAAAGATGTACCTTTTAGTTTTACTTTGTGGTACCACCTCAATGATTGGTTTGTACCTTCTTTTTTGAGAGTGTAGTAAAGAATAATGTATGTATAGTTTAAAGAAATGGAGGGAATGTGTAAATGTTTTATGGTAATAAACATGATGCAACAAATCCGGTCAGTTTTTATTGAGTTAAGAAGAAAAGTTCTTTAAAAGAACAGGTTGCTGAAAAACTACAGCAACTTCAGGTCTGTACACACACAATTCATCACTCTACTTCTTTAGAAAATGATGCCAATGATTTTTAAAAGTTAGATATTACCGCAAAAGTTGCATACTGCAATTTGTCACTTTGTAAATGTATGTCATGAATGTAACCACTTCCTCCAGGCCAACAGAAAAATGGGCTGTATGCATGTTTTGCCTAAATTGGCACATGAAAAATGAGGACAATCCTGTATGCGTTTAATATTAAAGTGTGGATTTAGGGGTAGATTTATAGTAACACTTTTATATTACTGATGTTATAGTGCATTTTGGTGGTTTGTTAAACATGAATAATCTGAGTATGTGTCTAGTGTTTGAGGATGTGTTTTGTATTAACCATCAATGACTTTATATATTGAAGGATTAGTTATTTACTTTCCCTCAGACAATCAAAGATGTAGGTAAGTTTGTTTCTTCATCAAAATGGATGATTGTGATGTTTTTTTATCAGATGTTTGGACTCTCATTCTGACGGCACCTATTCAATGCAAAGGATTTCCATTGGTAATGTAATGCTAAATTTCTCTAAACTGTTCTGATGAAGAAACAAACTCATCTACATCTTGAATGGCCTGAGGGTAGGTTTGTATTTTTTTGCTGAAATATTCCTTTAAATGCATTGTATTTATCATGATTCTGTTAAAAATGTAACTGACAATACTGAGAAGTTAAGATGTTTGAGACAAAATTTTAAACTATAAGCTAAACATTTACTTTAAAAAAAAGCAAAAAACAGTGTTACAGTATTGCTGTTTACACCAGAGAAGTAAAACGTCCATGTTAAACTCCCCAGTGACAGCACATTCAAAACATGTCCAGAACCCTCGTGTTCAGCAGTCCGGCGCTGATATTATGTGTTGCTCCAACTTTTACATGGCCATGAATAAAAAAGAGATTAGCTGTTTCAGTCACTGTGCTTTCGGGTGTCTGAGAGGCGCCTGAGGTTCAGGAGCAGCTCTGTGGAGCAGAAGGAATGTTACTTTGGGGACTTGGCTCTTAACAGCGCTGTCTCTGAATAATGTACAGGCCCAGAGAGAGGAGGGGAGATAGAGCAGACAGGAGGCTTAGGCCACAAAAGTGCCTCTGTCATTCAGCTACCTACTGAATAAAACACAGCCAGAACCACTTCAGCAAGAAGCTGCTAACAGGGAGATGAAGAAAGGGAGAACGAGAACGTAGACAAAGCTAACAGAACAAAAACACACAGGCAACAACAAGACATAGTGGGGGTTCAAAAGTTTTAGACCGCTAGTAAAAATTATTTTATTTTGTATTTGGAATAAAAATCCTTATCTATCTATCTATCTATCTATCTATCTATCTATCTATCTATCTATCTATCTATCTATAGTGTTTCATTACTAAGGAAAGTAATTACTGTAATTTAATTACTTTTCCCTTGAAAATTAAAGTAAGGGATTACTTTTAATTTTTCTGCATTTTATTACGATGTAATCATGTTAAATACTGTATAGACTATAAATAAACACTATATGGATGAATGAATGGATGGATGGATCTTTAATTGGTTGGTTGGTTGGTTGGTTGGATGGATGGATGGATGGACGGACGGACGGACGGACGGATGGATGGATGGATAAGTAGATACGTATATGGATGGATGGATGGATGGTTGGTTGGTTGGTTGGTTGGTTGGTTGGTTGGTTGGTTGGTTGGTTGGTTGGTTGGATGGATGGATGGATTAGATGGTTGGATAAGTAGATACGTATATGGATGGATGGATGGATGGTTGGTTGGTTGGTTGGTTGGTTGGTTGGTTGGTTGGTTGGTTGGTTGGATGGATGGATGGATGGATGGATGGATGGATGGATGGATGGATGGATGGATAAGTAGATACGTATATGGATGGATGGATGGATGGTTGGTTGGTTGGTTGGTTGGTTGGTTGGTTGGTTGGTTGGTTGGTTGGTTGGTTGGTTGGTTGGTTGGTTGGTTGGTTGGATGGATGGATGGATGGATGGTTGGATAATTAGATAAGTATATAGATGGATGGTTAGTTGGCTGGATGGTTGAATGGTTGGTTGGTTGGTTGGTTGGTTGGATAAGTAGATAAGTATATAGATGGATGGATGGATGGATGAATGGATGGATGATTGGTTGGTTGGTTGGTTGGATAAGTAGATGGATGGATGGAGGGTTGGATAGATAGATAGATAGATAGATAGATAGATAGATAGATAGATAGATAGATAGATAGATAGATAGATAGATAGATAGATAGATAGATAGATAGATAGATAGATAGATAGATAGATAGATAGATAGATAGATAGATATTAGTTTAGTTAAAAGTTGAACTATTCATTTTAAAACCATAATTATTTTTGCAATTTAATTTTGTGAAGCCAGTGGTGCACACTTGAAATGACACACTTCAGCTTTAGCAACAGCCAGATTAATCAATAATCACACCGCATAATAACCGGAATTACCCTGGTTAATCAAACAAAGCAGACTTGATAAAGGCACATTATACATGCCTGTTACAGTAAATGCATGGCACTCCATGAGGTCATTCAAAAAGCAGAGTTTTAAATTATCCTATTGTATTGTATAATATGCATTAAATAGAATCA
Source organism: Garra rufa (assembly GCF_049309525.1). Classification (NCBI taxonomy): domain Eukaryota; kingdom Metazoa; phylum Chordata; class Actinopteri; order Cypriniformes; family Cyprinidae; genus Garra; species Garra rufa. The sequence goes on from NC_133371.1 coordinate 28,659,679, forward strand.
AGGGTCAGCCTAGTTATTTAATGATTCCACCTACTGTGGACAACTATTTGAATTTTATTTGTTATTGAGAAGTCATATAAAGTCAGTTAGTTCATCGAAAACACAGAAGAACTGTTAACCTTACATGCATGAATGTGTCCTTTTGACCTAAAGTGGCTCCGTTGTTTTTGTTTGCAACAGGCCAAGTGAGGGCAAGGGAAGTGCCTGAAATCATGTAGAAAGGCAAGCCAACAACCACAAAGATGTTTCTGCACACTTCCGCTCTGAACACACATGGTAGTATCAGGATGACAGCTGGTCGCATGCGCTCTGAGGCCTGCGATTGCAGAAAATCTGAAAGGGCTCTGAACACTTGTAAACATCACCTTCACAGATCATCTAGTCGGTCTTGCTGTTGGTATGTGTGAGGGCAACAAACCGTTTTCACCATCTGCTAAACCAGGCTATTCTTAATTTTCATTCGGTCTGCTTTTTTTAATTATATATATATATATATATATATAGATTATATTGTTTGTTAGACTTTTTAAAGATTATATTGTTTGTTTTGTTTTTAGATTATATTGTTTGCTTTTTTAGATTACATATAGTTTTGTTAAATATTTTCCAATATAAAGTCATAAAAAAAAGAATGAGGAAAATGTGAGTGGTGCTTGACTGCAAAAGACACTGCTGATGCATTTGGAAATTTTAGCATTTTAGGAAGCTATGGTTTTCTGGGTGGTTGCTAAGGAATTTCTAAGTGGTTGCTACAGTGTTCATATTGGTTGCTATGTGTTTGCCTGCTGGCTCTGGGCAAAACAGCTCTCAGGTTTCATGATATTCCCGCCCTTTTCTTAAGGCACTGATATGCTATTTTGAATGTCTTCATATCAGCCAGGTTAAAATCTCCGATAAGTTTGATAAGAGAACAGTGCAGCAAACTGTATATTGTATTTATATTCTGTGATAATGTCTTTCAAATTCCACTTTTCTGAAAGTAATTATTAAACAGGAGCATATTAAGTTGACCAAAAGTGACAGCAAAGACATTTATATTACAAAAGTTTTCTATTGCAAATACATGCCGTTCCTGTGAACTTCCTATTCATCAAAGAATCATGTATTAAATAATTAACACTATTTAACAGGCGCTATAAAATTGATCAAATGTGAGAGTAAAGACATTAATAAGTGTCACAGACTTTAGTTATCTTGTCCTTTTAGTCTCATTTTCATGGACTTTTTTGTTTTCTTTAGTTCCTGTTCTCCTTTGTTCAGTTTTTCTGCTCTCCAATCAGTTGTCATGGTTATTCATTTGATCTCACAGGTGTTTGTCATTATTTTCCTTAATTGCTTTAGTACTTAAGTTCCTGTGCTTTCAGTTCAGTTTGTCCATTCTTGTTAATGCAGCAGTTGTGTGTTTGTTTCTTATAGGCTGTTGTTGTGATTGTGTCATTTAAGGATTTCTGCTTGAACAACTATGTGTGACAGTAATATTACAAAAGTTTTCTATTTCAAATAAATGTTCTTCCTGTGAATTTTCTATTCATTAAAGAATAGAAAAAATGTATTATGGTTTACACAAAAATATTATCGTGTTATCGCTCTAGATAACTCGCAGGATGTTTTTTGTGTCACTCGGGTGAATAAAATCATTGTGTAATGTTCACCCTCTTGTCATCCAAGATGTTCATGTCTTTCTTTCTTCAATCGTAAAAAAAAATGATGTTTTTTGAGGAAAACATTTCAGAATATTTTTCCAATATAGTGGTCTTCTATGGTGCCCTAAGTTTGAACCTCCAAAATGCAGTTTAAATGCGGCTTCAAATGATCCCAAATGCGGTTATAAATGATCCCAGTTGAGGAAGAAGGGTCTTATCTACCGAAGTTGAGAGAGAAAATAGGAAAGGAGTTTTTAGACATAACCTAACTGTCTTGAACCGGAAAAAAACTGAGTTCAGGTAGAGCAAGACGAATGTTTGAGGTTAAAAAGTATATACGTTTTTATTTAAAAAATAAAAATAAAATAACTAATCGTTTTGCTAGATAAGGCCCTTCTTCCTCGACTGGGATTGTATGAAGCCGCATTTTGGAAGTTCAAATTTGGGGCACCATAGAAGTTGACTATATGGAAAAAAATCCTGAAAAGTTTTCGTAAAAAATCATAATTTCTTTACGACTAAAGAAAGACACAAACATTTTGGATGACAAGGGGGGTGAGTACATTATCTGTAAATAATAAAGTGGGGTTAACTAGGAGTTATGATGACACACACATAATTTGGTTCCAATATGCCAAAGAACTGCAAAGACATATCCTTAGATCCCTTTTGTTATTTTTCATATTTCCTGACTAGGTGGCTCTGTGCTGTTGTTCAGAATGAGGTTTGATATACAAGTGGTTAAACCTGATAATGCCACCTATTGGCTGATTCCTTTCAAATTTTTCACAGACCTAGTCTAGAGTCATGAGTTAAAAAGGCCTATCAAGTTTCTTTCCAATCAGCCTTCGTTAACCTTGTTTAACAGTTGCTCAATATTGATTGGCTGGTGTTGGCCAAGTTTTTTTTTCGAGATACGCCAATGCCCTCATAGATATGGATGGCATCTTGAACAAAAACAATGCATGGCAAACTTCAAGTCATTTAGACTAATGGGTGTGTAGTTACAGCTATTTATGTTTTATTCCTGTTATAGTGCCATCAAGTGGTCAAACTCCCCAGTTTTAGTAATTTGACCAAAGATTGAGCTCATTCTTAAGTGTTCTCAGTCCATTCAAGAGTTACAGCCATTTTAGTAAAAGTGGCCACACATATTTTGAACGTTCTGGCATCCTGTCGTAAGCGTGAATCACCAAACAAAACAATTTTGACTACTTTTTGTTATGAGGGTCTCTTGATGAACCCCTAATAAGAAATGTTTCTTGTACAGCAAATCAGCATATTAAAATGTTTTTTGAAGGATCATGTGACACCAAAGAATTATTGCCTTCACAGGAATAAATTACTTTTATAAATATATTCAATTAAAAAAACGTATTTTATTAGTTAAAATTGTAGTAATATTTTGCAATACTTCTAGGCTAGTACTGTATTTTTTGCTCAGACTAAACCTGGGTGAGCATAAAACACAATTTTGAAAGTTAGTGTATACAGTATAAGAATAGCTGATGCTAAAATAATCAACATCTTTCTGTATTTCTCCTTTCATCCCTCACAAACTGAATTGCAGACTAGTTTTGGACTAGGATATGAATAATTGGTTTCTCTTTTTCAGAGCGTGTTGCTTTGATCTCACTTATGGCCTTAGTTCCACCTGAAGTTAAACGTCACAGTCCTAACACACCAGTTCAAGCTGACGTGTGTGTGACTGGATACTTCCTCCCTCTTGCTTTCTCTCTCTCTCTCACACACACACACACACACACACACACACACACACACACACACACACACACACACACACTCATCTCTGTCTTCTATAATCTGTTTTGACAAACCATCAGGGTCACCATTGCATCTCACAAGTATTTAATTCATTATTTATGTTTAATCATTAATCATTCATTTTCTCTCTGATTTCTCTGCCCAAGTATTCTGAAAGGATATATGGACATGTGTCCATGGTACAAATTCCTCATATTGTTTAATCACTAATGGATTATGTGTTTGGTCAGATTAGCATTAGCATAATACTGCATAAACGCAGCTGCGCTGCCGCCTTGGCTGCTCAGACCGAGGCCACCAGTTCATGAGTTTAATCCTGGCTCTCAAATTTATTAATAACAAGATCATGACTGACCTCGCAGCTACAGGCACTGATGACTGTTTTAAATCGTGCATCATGTGCTCTTTGACCCTCAAGCCAGTGATTTCTTGGCCTTGTGAAGTTTATATGACGCATTGTGGCAGATTACAGATTTGAGTCCAAACTGAAAATATTTGTCAACACTTCATTATGTGATTTGTAAATTATGACTTGATTATGACTTTTCAGACAAAATGTTGATGGCATTACAAAAGCTGATGGCATTTATTTATTATATATACACTATTTTTAAATGACAACTTTATTTTATAAACAATAATAATATATTTCAGGAATTAGGGTTATGCCAGCAATGATGTATAAATCACTCAATTTAAATTACCTTTCATAATATGATGGAAAAATCACCATATGAACATTTGAACTTCTGAACTTCTTTCTACTCTGAACTTTGACCATTTCTTTATATTTTATTTTATTTTATTATTTGTGTTTATAAAATCATAAAGTCAATATCGATTTGTAAGTCATATTTTCTCATTTTTATCTCGTAATTATGACTTGAGTCATAGTTTTGACTTTTTATCTCATTAATTTAAACTTTTAAAGTCATAATTTTGACTTTTTATCTCGCAATTATGACTTTAGTATGTCATAATTTCAACTTTATAATCATCATTAATCATTTCGACTTGTAAAGTCCTAATTTTGAACTTTTATCTGATTAATTTAAACTTTTAAAGTCATTTAAAAAGTCATTTTGACTTTTTATCTCGCAATTATGACTTAAGTATGTCATAATTTCAACTTTATAAGTCATAATTTTTAATAAGACTTTTTAATCTCATAATTTTGTTTTTTTTTAAGTCATAATTTCAACTTTTTATCTTGTAATTATGACTTAAGTTTTTACTTTTTAACTCATAATTTCGACTTTTTAAAGTTATATTTTCACATTTGTATCTCGTAATTATGATTTAAATCATAATTTCGACTTTTTATCTCGCAATTATGACTTAAGTATGTCATAATTTCAACTTTATAAGTCATAATTTTGACTTTTTATCTCGTAATTGTTATTATTTGTGTTTATAAAATCAAGTCAATTTCGACTTGTAAAGTCCTAAGTTTTACTTTTTATCTCATAATTTTGGCTTTTTAAAGTCATAATTTTGACTTTTTATCTAGTAATTATGACTTAAGTTAGTCATATTTTTTACTTTTTAACTCATAATTTCGACTTTTTATCTCATAATTATGATTTGATTCATATTGGTTATGACTCAAATTATGATTTGAGTCATAATTTTGACTTTTTATCTGATTAATTTCAACTTTTAAAGTCATAATTTTGACTTTTTATCTCGCAATTATGACTTAAGTTTATCATAATTTCAACTTTATAAGTCGTAATTTAAAATTTTTAATCTTGTAATTACTATTATTTGTGTTTATAAAATCAAGTCAATTTCAACTTGTAAAGTCATAATTTTGATTTTTTAATCTCATAATTTTGTCTTTTTAAAGTCATAATTTCAACTTTTTATCTTGTAATTATGACTTAAGTTAGTTATATTTTTTACTTTTTAACTCATAATTTCGACTTTTTAAAGTTATATTTTCACATTTTTATCTCGTAATTCTGATTTAAATCATAATTTTGACTTTTTATCTCATTCATTTCAACTTTTAAGGTCATAATTTTGACTTTTTATCTCGCAATTATGACTTATGTCATAATTTCAACTTTATAAGTCATAATTTTGACTTTTTATCTCGTAATTACTATTATTTGTGTTTATAAAATCATTTAGTCAATTTCGACTTGTAAAGTCCTAATTTTGACTTTTTATCTCATAATTTTGGCTTTTTAAAGTCATAATTTTGACTTTTTATCTAGTAATTATGACTTAAGTTAGTCATATTTTTTACTTTTTAACTCATAATTTTCGACTTTTTAAAGTCATATTTTCGAACTTTTATTTTGTAATTATGATTTGAGTCATAATTTTGACTTTTTATCCGATTCATTTAATCTTTTAAAGTCATAATTTTGACTTTTTATCTTGCAGTTATGACTTAAGTATGTCATAATTTCAACTTTAGTCATAATTTAAAAAAATGTAATCTTGTAATTACTATTATTTTTTATAAAATCATCAAGTCGATTTCAACTTGTAAAGTCATAATTTCAACTTTTTATCTTGTAATTATGACTTCAGTTATATTTTAAGTCATTTTTCGACTTATGTCGTAATTACTATTATTTGTGTTTATAAAATCATTAAGTAATTTCGATTTGTAAAGTGATAATTTTGACTTTTATCTCATAAGTTTTTTTAGTCATAATTTTAACTTTATCTTGTAATTATGACTTGCTAGTGCTAGTCATATTTTTTACTTTTTAACTCATAATTTCGACTTTTAAATGTCATGTTTTCACATAGTATTGACTTTTTATCTCATTAATTAAAACTTTTAAATTAATAATTTAGACTTTTTATCTCACAATTATGACTTATGTCATAACTTTGTCTTTATAAGTCAGAATTTTCGACTTTTTATATCAAGTTATAATTGAACTCATAATTTTGACTATATGTCATAATTTTTTACTTTTGATCTCATAATTATGACTTAAGTTAGTTATAGTTTTTACTTTTTATCTCATAATTATGACTAAGGTTATACTTTCGACCCTTTAAATCTCATAATTGCAATTTTTCAAATTTTGAAGATTTTGACTTAAGTATGTCATACTTTTGACTTTATTAGTCATTATGACTTTTTATCTCATAATTATGACTTTTTAAGCCATAATTTCAACTTTTTATCTCATAATTATGACTTAAGTATGTCATAATTTAGACTTTTTAAGGCATGATTTTTTCTTACGTGGCGGAAATGTGGCGGAAACGTGGCGGAAATTTTCAAATTTTTGACACCGATAACACCAATAACAAAAATAAATAATGGGACAAATATTGTTCTTAAATTATTTATATTACTAATTTTAATCAGCCTTTTGCACAATTTTCGACCTTACACTAATTGACCCTCAAAAAAAGTACAAAAAATTATACCTGACAAATAAATAAATAAATAACTGTAAATAATTATAAATGATGAATGGGATTTACAGGCATGTTTTTTTAAATGTCCAAAACAATATGAAGTCAAACTATTTAACATTGTTGTATAGACTGCTGGATGAATTTTTAACTATTCTACATTTTTATGACTGAAAACTCAAGCAACAGGTTTGTTGCTATATTCTGAGAATGACTCAATATACAATTTTTAATTCCTTAATTTAAACTTGGCCACATGAAAATAAGTACAGATATAAATCTTTTTTTGGCACAGTTTGTCCATGCAGGTTGGCATGGTCTTGCTAGCATGCAGTTCAAGTACAACGCTAATGTTATACTGCCAACATTGCATTTACAGCGAGGAGTGCAACTCATCAGATTTACCTCAGAAGTAGAAGATGAGAGTACAATAATTACTTTTATGAAATTGCAGGATTACTTTAGGAGATGGAAACAACTAATAGCAAGAGGTAAATTGCTGAAAACCAGCATATCGCCTGATCCATAATTGAGTCTAATTAATCTACTCTAAAAAATATAAATATGTAAATGCCTGGCAACAGAAATTTCTTACTCATATTCAACAGCTACCAAACAGTCTCTTACCTAGTTACAACCCACTCATGGGTACACATATAAACACAGACCGACCTCCCACATGACAACAAACCTGATAGATCAGTGCATCCTCGTGCAAATCAAACACTTCCTTCTTTCTGCAGCACTAATTAAAATGTGCCTGCTGGAACGTTATACATGGGAACAATTTATTTACTGCAGCTGACTATCTTGACTCCTGAAGTCAATGTTGAATCTTTATTCATTAACTACAGGATATACATGGGATTTCTCATAACTGAGGCATTTAAATGACTTGCAGTGACGTAATGCTCAGTTTGAAAGTTAGGAAGTCAGTTGTCATGAGAGTCTATGACCTGTTTAGCATACAGATGCTGACCGGTGATTTAATTTTGCATGCATCAGCTACTAATCACGTTTAATTCCATCAGGCTTTGACCTGAATGACTACAGGAGCATTTGTAATGTCTATGTGACGATTCTATGCTTTCAGGCTTGGCTCCAGAATCAAATAACTGAGGGTGCTCTAACCTTGATAGTGTGTTTTCACGACACTTCATCAATCGGCCACATTCGTGGCACTGAATGTAAACAAATGCCACTGAACCATACAAAACTTGCATATTTTGCTAATTATTGCTGCTGAAAATGGTCAATTATTGTTGTATTTTGGCCTGTACTAATCAGTCAGACAGTGAAAAACATTTAGAGTAGCCTACTATAGACTGCCAAAAGTTATAACAAATCAAGGAGAAGAGTGCAAAAAACTGAGGAAGGTTTGCCAAACTGAACCAGGATTTCCAGGGCAAGAATGTTGACAACTTTGATGTTTGTTCTAATAATTTCCAGTCAGGTGAGTGAAATATTACACTAATATCTTACTTAATACTGCTCGTAAGTATCTTTACCACCTGTTAACTTTAGTTTGTCAAAAAAAGTGCCTTTCCTGCTTACTAAGTCCT